>NC_135237.1:295285560-295586560 GCF_051348905.1 Ranitomeya variabilis | reverse complement strand
TGGAGTCTGATGTGAAATTTGACGGCCTTGTTGATGTTGGTAGTCAACAACGGCCCTCTTCTGCTCACAAATCCTTTGCAACATATGCAGCGTAGATTTCCACCACATTGGGACATCACACAACAGTCAGTGAGCTGGAAGCTGAAAACGCTGCTGAAGCACGGCAAGGGCGTTTGAAGCTGTAGCTGACTTTCTAAGATGGGCAGACAGACGGCGTACTTTCACTAGCAGATCTGGCAGCTTCGGGTAGCTTTTCAGAAAATGTTGAACCACGAGGTTAAGCACATGGGCCAAGCAAGGTACGTGTGTGAGCTCACTTTGCCTCAGAGCAGCCACCAGGTTATGGCCATTGTCACATACGACCATGCCTGGCTGTAGGTTCAGTGGTGTCATCCAAACATCTGACAGCTCTTTCAGCGCTGTCCACAACTCTTCTGCATTGTGCGGTTTGTCACCTAGGCAGATTAGCTTCAACCCAGCCTGTTGCCGCTTGGCTGAGGCAGTGCTGCAGTGCTTCCAGCTTCTGACTGATGTGTTGATTTCAGAGATGGAGGATGAAGAGGAGGAGATGGTGCAGGAGCTGTAGACTGTGGGGGCAACCCTGATTGACATAGGGCCAGCAATCCTCGGCGTGGGGAGGATGTTTTCCATCCCAAGGTCCGACTGGGTCCCGGCTTCCACTATGTTAACCCAGTGTACCGTCATTGAGATGTACCGTCCCTGCCTACAAGCACTTGTCCATGTGTCCGTGGTTAGGTGGACTTTCCCTGTAACAACATTGTTGAGGGCACGGGTAATGTTGTGGGACACATGCTGGTGTAATGCTGGTATGGCACACCCAGAGAAATAGTGGCGACTGGAGATCGAGTACCTTGGGATGGCCACCGCCATCAGGTTACAGAAAGCTTCCATCTCAACAAACCTAAAAGGCAGCAATTCTAGCGCAAGCAGAAGAGAAATAATAGAATTGAGGGCTGTGGCCTGTGTGGCATTGGCGGGGTATTTCCGCTTGCATTTCAACGACTGGATTACAGAAAACTGAACGCTGTGCTGGGATAAGGATGTAGACGGGCTTTCTGATGGTCCTGCTTGACTGTGGGCCACAACAGGTGCAGAGCTAGAGGCATCTTCACATGCACGGTGTACTGGGGATTGGCTTCTATGCAAAACAGTGGAAGAAGCAGTGGTGTGACCAGCAGGCAGTGGTCCTGGAGCCTGGGGTTCGGCTCACAAAGTCGAGTGCTTTGCTTGAGTGTGCCTGATCATGCTGGTGGTGGTGAGGCTGGTTGTTTTGCTACCCCTGCTGATGCTGGCATGGCAGGTGCTGCAAATGGCCTGTTTGGGGTTATTGGCAGAGTCTTTAAAAATAACCAGACCCGGGAAGATCTAACAGTTGGAATGGCAACTTCCCTCATGTTGGTCTTACAGGGAACAGATGCACAACTTCTGTCTGTG
Source organism: Ranitomeya variabilis (assembly GCF_051348905.1). Lineage (NCBI taxonomy): Eukaryota > Metazoa > Chordata > Amphibia > Anura > Dendrobatidae > Ranitomeya > Ranitomeya variabilis. The sequence goes on along the minus strand of NC_135237.1, from coordinate 295,585,105 downwards.
GCCACCACACTGCTTCTTCCTGCCTGTTGGGGGGATATGCCTCCTTCTCCATTTGTGCTGCTGTCCTCGTTATGCATGTCCCCCTGCCAGGTTGGGTCAGTCACTATGTCATCCACCACCTCATCTTCCACATCCGCACCCTGCTCCTCATCCTGACTTTCTGGCAATTGTGTCTGATCATCGTCCACCTCTTGTGACACTTTCCCACCATTGCCATCGTGTGACTGGGGATGGTCAAAGCTTTGGGCAGCTCTACATGCGATCTCATCTTTCCCCACTTCAAGTTGACCAGAAGAGATTTCTGAATCTTGAAATGGAAAACTGAACAGCTCTTCAGAGTGTCCAAGTGTGGGATCAGTTGTCTCAGGGCACTCGGCATGATGGGAGGAAGGAGGATCAGAGTGAGGAATATCCTGGCCACATTCACGGCTTCTCAGACTTGACCGTGTGGAAGACAAGGTGGTGGTGGCTAAGTGGCTGGAAACATTATCTGCTATCCAACTAACAACCATTTCACACTGCTCTGGCTTCAATAGTGGTGTGCTGCGGTAAGATCCAATTTTAGAGTCAAGCGCCAGTGGGCTCCTGTTTGTTTTTCCCCTAATCTCATCTCTACCCTGCTTCAGAGCAGGAAGGCCGTCACAACAAGGATTTATGCTGGAACTTAGAGACATTTTTTGTCCTCTTCAAGGTCTAGGGTCAAAGATTAGGCACTTGTACACAAGATTTTGGACTTTTTGCAGAAAGGCCTTGAGTTACGTTTTTCCACCAGTACCCTAAAAGTACAAAAAGTACAGTGGTGGCTCTTGGGGCTCTATACAGCTGTGATCTGGCTGGTAATTATTGGGTATCATGTTTATAAAAGCATCATTGAGATCAAGGCCCATTTCTAAAGTAAATTTAGTAACATGGGATTTAAATTAGGTTCTGACAGCCTTAACGGATGTACCTTTTGAGCTGTTAGAATCTGCAAGCCTGCAAATTCTTTCACTCAAAACATCCCTGTTGATAGCTTTAACATCAGCCAGAAGAGTCAGTGATATTATGGCTCTTTCTATAGCTCCACCATTTACCCAAATTCTAGATGACAAGTTAGTCTTTTAGGCAGATCCAGCCTACCTTCCCAAAGCAGCATCTCGATTCCACAGACTACAAAAAGTCATCTTTTCCTCCTTTTGTTCTAATCCAAGGAACTAGAAGGAGGAGAGACTTCATGCTTTGGATTTTAGAAGATGCATAATCAAATACCTGTATTCTACAAAAATCTGGAGAAAGGATAGATCATTGTTCTTGTCTTTTCAGAGTTCTAAAAAAGGGTTTAAAGCCTCAAAACCGACAAATGCTAAATGGATTTGGGAGGCCATTTATTTAGCCTACTCACCAAGTAGCAAGGCGGTCCCTGAAGGGTTAAAGGCTTACTTCACTTGGGCCATGGCATCCTCCTTGAGAGATCAGATGTCTCGATAGAATAGATTTGTAAGGCAGCAACCTGGCCCTCTCTTTTCACTTTACAAATGCATTTTACATTAGATGTGGGGCGTCTTCTGATCTCAAATTTGGGAGGAGGGTGCTCCAGGCTATGGTCCCTCCCCAAATGCTTCTTTCTCTGTAATTCTCTTGTGGTGCTGGTATGAATGATCTATAAAGCCTTAGTTACTTACCGGTAATGGGATTTTTCAGAACCCATGACGGCACCCTTAATTCCCTCCCGTCACATGTGGATGAGCACTTCTTTTGCTAAGGTTGTGATTCCACACCTTAAGTTTGTTATGTGGTATTGGTTGTTTTGTTTTTTATTGTAATAACCATTGGAGATCCTTTGATGCTCTATAATCCAACTAATGTGAGGGAGAGGTGCCATCCTTTCAGCCTGTAGATTTCCTATCCTTGGTAAGTGGATCCCCTCGTGGTGCTGCCATGGGTTCCAAAAATCCTGTTACTGATAAGTAACTAAGATTTTCTCAGGCAGATTCCGTCTGGATCATGCCTCAAAAGGCACTAAATACCAAAAAGATTAAACTTATACATAGCAATGTCAAAATGACTTGCGGCACATATGTTCAATCTATTTTTCACTTTTAATGTCTTCAGGCATCAAAAACCATGCAGAAGCTTGAAGAAATGAACAATTCAGTCTTCTAGCAACTTCCCCTATGCTATACAGAATAAAAGAATAAATGTCATTAAAAATAAACTTCAGAGAATACAATGCACTTTCTGTTTCAAAATTTATGTGGGCATATTCACATCTAAAAGACACCAGAATCATAACTCTTATATTTTTCTGTCCACATAGACATATAAGGGCTTGTTTTTTGTGAACCGAGTTGTACTTTTCAATTACACCATTAATTTTACCACATAATATACTCGAAAACGGGAAGAAAAATCCAAGAGCGTGAAATTGTGAAAAAAAACACAATACTGACATTTTTTAAAAATTGTTTTTACAGTGTACGTTTTGTGGTAAAAATGACCGAACATGTCCAGTTTTTTAACATTTTAGTTGTGAAAAAAAATCTGAAGTTTGCAAAAAAAATGTTTTGCAGTTGTGTTGCCATTTGTTGAGACCTATAACATTTTTATTTTTTTTCCAATGAAGCAGTATGATAGCTTATTTTTTTCAAGGCAAGACTACATTTTTATTAGTTATCACTTGTTACAGCATTTTTTGTGCAATTGTGGTGACAAAAAAAATAAAATTTTGGAGTTTTTGTTATTTTTTTCCGTTTAAGGTGTTTATTGGGTTAACTGTTATATGTTAATTTTTATATTTTGATAGATCAAAGACTTTTCTAAATTCAGCGATATCACATATGTGTATTATTATTTTAAATCTTTATTTTCAATGGAGGAAAAGTGTATGATTTTATTTTTTTTCATATTTTTCAAAACGTTTTTTTAATTTTTAAAGATTTTGTTAGCCCCATTAGGGGGCTTGAAGATGTAATTGTGTGATCGCTTGTGCTATAAGCAGCAATGCTGCAGCCTCACTGCACATATCAGAAATCACAGTGTTCTTTGAAGGTTTTCAGAGGAGTTCAGTAATAACAAGCACGTTGGCCATCCACTGACCCCATCTGTCATTACAAGCAATCTTCAGCCCGCGATCACGTCACAGGTGGGACAATGGATGGAAGTACTGATGCGCGTAAGTGAGCATGTGTTAAATGCCACTAACAGAAATTGACATTGTCATTTAACAGGTTAGCAATCATGAGCAGATCTCTGCTCCACCTGGGATTGTTAGAGTTAAACCTTTGCACATTGTGCAATGGTGAAATTTGTACTCTCTATCTCTACCTCTTGTAACAACTGCTAAGTGTATTTTGATGTCCCCATTACAGTATCTTTCAGCTGGTCTGAGGTAGCCCTGTTAGCTAATTTTTTCCAAACCTTTGCACGTTGTGCAATGGTGAAACTTGTACTCGTTATCTCTACCTCTTGTAATAACTGCTAAGGCTACTTTCACACTAGCGTTAACTGCAATACGTCGCAAATGTGTCGTTTTGCCGAAAATACGCATCCAGCAAAAGTTCTTGCTGGATACGTTTTTTCGTCATAGACTAACATTAGCGACGCATTTGCGACACATTGCCAAACGTTGCGTCCGTTTTGCGACGCTTGGGCGTGTGGTAGCGGACCGTCGGGAGAAAAAAACGTTACATGTAACGTTTTTTGCTCCCGACGGTCCGCTTTTTCCGACCGCGCATGCGCGGCCGGAACTCCGCCCCCACCTCCCCGCACTTCCCCGCACCTCACAATGGGGCAGCGGATGCGTGGGAAAAATGCATCCGCTGCCCCCGTTGTGCGGCGGAGACCACGCTAGCATCGGGAACGTCGGCCCGACGCACAGCGACGGGTTGTTCCCGACGCTAGTGTGAAAGTAGCCTAAGTGTATTGTGAGGTCCCTATCACAGTCTCTTTCAGCGTGTATGATACAGCCCCTTGGGATAATTTTTGGAAACCTTTGTACATTGTGCAATTGTCAAATATCTACTCTCAATATCAATTTATTCTATTACTGTAATTTTTTTTATTGTGTTACCCTTCTCACGGTCTCTTTGAGCGAGTATCTGGTAGCCTGATGTTGTTTTTTGGGTCTGCACTTGGACATTTTGGAACATAAATAATAATAATCTTTATTTTTATCTAAATTCTCTTTCATACTGGTATGATTTGGAATGTGGGAGGAAACCGGAGTACCCAGAGGAAACCCACACAAGCACAAGGAGAACATACAAACTCCTTGCAGATGTTGTCCATGGTGGGATTAGAACCCAGGACTCCAGCGCTGGAAGGCTGCAGTGCTAACCACTGTGCTGCCCAATGCATTAATATGCTCCAAATAATTCTTCAGGTTTCAGCCTTACACATATTAATAATTTGAGCAATGAAAAATGCTTTATACAGTTATATGAAAAAGTTTGGGCACCCCTATTAATCTTAAGCTTAATGTTTTATAAAAACTGTATTTTTTTGCAACAGCTATTTCAGTTTCATATATCTAATAACTGTTGGACACAGTAATGTTTCTGCCTTGAAATGAGGTTTATTGTACTAACAGAAAATGTGCAATCTGCATTCAAACTAAATTTGACAGGTGCATAAGTATGGGCACCCTTATCATTTTCTTGTTTTAAATACTCCTACCTACTTTTTACTGACTTACTAAAGCAGTTTGTTTGGTTTTGTAACCTCATTGAGCTTTGAACTTCATAGCCAGGTGTATGCAATCATGGGAAAAGCTACTTAAAGTGGCCACTTGCAAGTTGTTCTCCTGTTTGAATCTCCTCTGCAGATGGTGTCACTGTGCATCGGTCAACTATACAACGCACTGTGTTTTTTTGCCACCATGCATAACACCTTTTTGTATGACCAAACAACTCAATCTTGGTTTCATCAGTCCACAGGACCTTCTTCCAAAAAGAAATTGGCTTCTCCAAATGTGCTTTTGCATACCTCAGCCGACTCTGTTTGTGGCGTGCTTGCAGAAACGGCTTCTTTCGCATCACTCTCCCATACAGCTTCTCATTGTGCAAAGTGCGTTGTATAGTTGACCGATGAACAGTGACACCATCTGCAGCAAGTTGATGCTGCAGCTCTCCGGAGGTGGTCTGTGGATTGGCCTTGACTGATCTCACCATTCTTCTTCTCTGCCTTTCTGATGTTTTTCTTGGCCTGCCACTTCTGGCCTTAACAAGAACTGTACCTGTGTTCTTCCATTTCCTTACTATGTTCCTCACAGTGGAACTATATGCCCTGAAGAAGAGAGCAAGATAGCTCTTGAAACGCGTAGGCTTCAATAAACCACCCTAAATCTACCTCGTGTGTGCGGTCTTCAGTTCGCCTAAGACTATTACCTCCAGCATCCTTTTGGATTCTTGTGGAGACCTGCTGCTATGATTATGCCTTCTTGGGAGTTGTGACCCAGGTTCACAACTTCAATAGGTGAGCACATTCCCTACAAAGGATTGTATGTGTGTTTTTTAAACAGTGTGACACATTGGGGGCGCCTTGTCTTTTTTCTCTTTTCACAGTGGAAATTGACAGGTTAAATCTCTGAGACAGCTTTTTGTATCCTTCCCCTGATCAACTATGTTGAATAATCTTTGTTTTCAGATCATTTGACAGTTGTTTTGAGGAGCCCATGATGCCACTCTTCAGAGGAGATTCAAACAGGAGAACAACTTGCAAGTGGCCACTTTAAGTAGCTTTTCTCATGATTGCATACACCTGGCTATGAAGTTCAAAGCTCAATGAGGATACAAAACCAAAAAAAGTGCTTTAGTAAGTCAATAAAAAGTAGGTAGGAGTTTTTTATATAAGAAAATGATAAGGGTGCCCATACAGGGTGCACCTGTCAAATTTTGTTTGAATGCAGATTGCACATTTTCTGTTAGTACAATAAACCTCATTTCAAGGCAGAAACATTACTGTGTCCAACAGTTATTAGATATATGAAACTGAAATAGCTGTTGCAAAAAAAAACTATTTTTAATAAAACATTAAGCTTAAGATTAATAGGGGTGCCCAAACTTTTTCATATAACTGTATATATGCTGCTAGTTCAAAAATCTTACCCACACATCCATTTATAAAGGAAAATTCGATATAATACCTGTGTTAGCAAACACCATATACTGCTCAAATACACAGCACCCCAGTAGGTGGGTGGAATGCCTGAATACAAAATATGTATCTGACAATGAAACCACTTGGCCCCTCCCCTGTGTAATGTCATTTCCATTTTGCTGTCCATGAAGGAGGCGCTGAGGCTTTCTATCCACAACCTGCAATTGCACAGACACAACAGTCAGCAACCGTGTCCAGTTCATTGTCCCAGTGCAGTGCTCAGTTGTCCCTTGTCAGCATATAGGTCTGCTCACAAATTGTTTCTTAGATAGGGCATACATATTCATTAGCAATTTATATTGTCCAGTGGCAAAGACCTTTGCTTGCTTTTCCTGGCTCCTAAATTAAACTTGCGTCCCTTCATTAAACTGATGCTTCTCTAACATTTTCTAAATTTGGGTCCTTACAAAATAATAGTGGTGGGGTATTGTTCAAGAGACTGGGTTAATATGGTCCACAGACCTATTCAGTCCACAGCCTTACACATATTAGGACATGGTCATTGCCACGCTAAGGCCTTTACCTGAGTTCTGTAGCATTGCCTGTCACCTGAGTAATACACTCCACAGACCTCGACACTCTCTGGGACAAATCCTGTAATTACTCCATTTTTGTTCAAAACTATGCAAAAGATACATTCTCCTTGGATCGTAGTTTCCAGAAGAAGTGTGCAGTCTTCTGCAGGTTGGTCAATGACACTCCTGTCTCTTTCCCTTGAAGAGGCTGCTTTCAAGTAAAATGAGGCTAGGTCAGGTTCCTGACATGGGTTTCAGGTCTGACAGACTGACCACAATACAGGCCCTCACTTGCATACACTATATTCCAAATTTAATTCTAATGCTTTTGTGTCTAGCAGAATCCAATTTGCTGACATTGATCATACAGCTCACCCAATTCCTGTATTATATTCACCTTACATCAACTTCACCCACTATGACAGCATTACCAAATGGACTGTGAACCTTACAAAATGCAGGTTTCACAGCACCTGAAGGCTCTCTGAAAATTAAAAGCGACGTCCATATAATGATGCAGTGGACATGGTGATGGTGGTGGGTAAAGCCCAAAATACAAATGCACATTTTTGGAATGGCATTGTAAAGGGATGGGGAATATGTATTCCACTATCTTGCTAACTATTTGGCATGAGGAAGGGACCTCCTGAATGTAGGAGTGAGATGTATGATACAGGGCCACCTGAGAGCCCCATCCAAACTCGGGTTTCTCAGCACTTGATGGCAATCTGCAAATTATAGGTGAGGACCGCACAATGACATGGTGGTGATGGCGGGCAAACTCCAAAATTCAAATGGGCATGTGGGAAATGGCATTGTAAAGTGATGGTGAATATGTATTCCACTATCTTGCTAACTATTTGACATGAGGGAGGGACCTCTCAAATGTTGAAGTGAGAGCCTTCACAAAAGTTGAAGGGAACCTGTCACCCCCAAAATCGAAGGTGAGCTAAGCCCACCAGCAACAGGGGCTTATCTACAGCATTCTGTAATGCTATAGATAAGCTCCCAATGTATCCTGAAAGATGAGAAAAAGAGGTTAGATTATACTCACCCAGGGGTGGTCCTGGTCCGGTTCTGACCCGATGGGCGTCGTGGTCCGGGGCCTCCCATCTTCATACGATGAAGTTCTCTTCTTGTCTTCCTGCCGTGGCTCTGGCGCCGGCGTACTTTGTCTGCCCTGTTGAGAGCAGAGCAAAGTACTGCAGTGCGCCGGCGCCGGGAAAGGTCAGAGAAGCCTGGCGCCTGCACACTGCAGTACTTTGCTCTGCCCTCAACAGGGCAGACAAAGTATGCCTGCACCAGAGCCGCGGCGTGAATACAAGAAGAGGATGTCATTGTAAGAAGATGGGAGGCCCCGGACCGGATCGAGACGCCCATCGGACCAGAACAGGACCGGGACCGCTCCTGGGTGAATATAATCTAACCTCTTTTTCTCATCTTTCTGGATACATCGGGGGCTTATCTACAGCATTCCAGAATGCTGTAGATAAGCCCCTGATGCTGGTGGGCTTAGCTCACCTTCGATTTTGGAAGTGACAGGTTCCCTTTAAAGGAAAAAATAAAGCCAAAACACTCCATGTCAACATATGCTAAAGGGGAGGTATATATTTTTTTTTAGTATTTTTATTTAGCTTTCTATAAATGCAATTATGAAACAAAAATGTTTCTTAGCAATTTTCCCTTTAAAAAATTTTTGGGGTTTAGTAGGTATTTTTTAAAATCCGTAAAACTGGAAAATACTTTGACAACATTATTCCCAGATACCATATGTGAGTCAAAAAGGCATGCAGGCATCTTCTCCATGCTGTTCCCCTTTAGTTTTAGTTCTTTCCCATCAATTTCAGCTTTTTCCTCATGCCCCCAGACCTGTTTGTTGGGTCCAGCAGAAAAATATTCGGCTTAACCATTGATCCCATTGCATTGGATTCGTTATTCGGTACGAATATACGGATAGTAGAAATTATTTGTGCCGATTTTCACGAATCTTTCAATATTCGATCATCACTAATACTGTCATCATTTTTTTTAGAACTATTGTTCTATTTTCTGTTTTTGCACCCTCCACGTACCAGGAGTACTTGTCAAGTGACAAATGCTTAAATTTGTTCAAAAGATTGTCTAGCTGAAACTACTGGATTTAATCACTTCATGACATATGAAGTATATATACGTCATGTGTCTTGTCTCCCCCTTTGATGTGGGCTCTGGCGGCTATTTGATCAGCTGCCATGCGCTCATAACAGCCACAGGTAAAATCGCAATTCACCAGTGGCTGTTAACATGGTAGAAAACTGCTGTCAATCTCTGACAGTGTCATTTAACATGCTTTCTTTGGAACCGTGTGCCTATCTCCTCCCATCTGCACCCTTGTCACATGATTGCGGGGCCTGCAGGAGCCCCCCGTGGTTGTCATTGTCGATCTGCTATCAGTATCACCCCAAGGCCGGCATTTATAACAGAGGAGCATTTCTGTTAGACAGAGCAGGGCTCAAGCCCAGCTATGTGAAGCACAAGTGATGAAAAAAATCACAGCTTCAAGTCTCCTGAGGAGTCTCTGGAATAAATCAATGGTGTCATACAAAAGTACAACTTGTCCCACAATAAACAAGCCCTCATACCGTTATATTGATGGAAAAATAAATAAAAGTTATGGCTCTGGGAAGAAGGGCAGCAAAAAAAATGGAAAATGGCCTGCGGGTGATTGGGTTAAAAGGGCTTAAATTAGTAAGCTATGCAGCAAAAAACATCTAAAAAGTGCCTCAAATGTTCAGTTCCTTATTTTTAGTGGATTCCAGTTTATGGACACAGATTATATCATTTCCTTTATGAGCCTGAGAAGGAATCTGGAAAACTGCTCATTTTAATAACTTGAAAACTCCATTTTCTATAATATCCATGTGTAGAGACACAGAAGTTGGATGACTTAAAATAACTATTGAAATAAGGAGTTAATGTCAGCTGGAATCGAATCGGCTTATTGTATGAGTTTCCCAAAATTACTCTCAATGTGCAAATGTCTGTTATCAGTAGGGAGAGGTAAACTACAAAGATACATGAAACCTAACCTTTAATGATGCCATTAAAAGAATAAACCTAGGCTCAAAGCACAAATATAGACCACCCTAAAACACATATATAAAGTGCAAGTGCTCAAACAAACCAGTGCGTGTAAGAAAGGTTCAATCTCAGCAATATGTGTTGATGTGAAATATCTATCCAAGGTAACAAACCGGCAGAAGCAGAATGTACATCGGGGTAGATACAATATTATCCCTATCATGTCAAGTATATTAGTAAGTTTCATAGCTTACTGATTTAAATACATTTAATTGGATTTTTTATTTTATTTTAGCCAGTCAACCCCTTTAAAGGAACTATAAACATACTAAATAACAAAAAACACAAAATAATTATTAGCTATTGTCATGTGAGTGTTCATGTAGTCATTTTTTTATTTGTATTTTCATAAAAGTAGCACACTTATTTATCATATAAAAATTTCATATATGTCATATTTCACCTACAGGTATTTCAAAATATATAAATGTTCTTCCACATCAATTTGTATTGTCTTAGTAGAGTCACGTTTTTCTTATATCTCACAATTCTATCATACTGCTGTCTTTGGCATGACCCAAGAGGAAGCTCATCTTTAACAATCACTACAACATTTTTATTGCACCAGAGGAATGTATAAAAATAAACAAGAAATATTATTGGGTATTTTCAAGAAAATTTGCCCTTAGAGATTTGAAACATTATAAGTAAAGAAAGCTTTCTAAACCCTAGTGTGTGGCATGGTATCGGTTGTATCCTGCTATAATGAGAACTATACTGTCAAAGTATGATCATATTTTCATGTTTACTATAAAAAATAGCTGAATTTTCCTATATATTTCACATGCTGTTTTGTAAATATAAGTAAAATACAAAAACTATTTACTTTGAAAATCTAATATATAAAGCTGAATGTGTGTGTGTGTATGTGTGTGTGTATGTCCGGGATTGATATCTGCACCGTCGCAGCTACAGCCACAAAATTTAGCACAGTCACACATCTGGACCCCGAGAGCATCATAGGCTATGTTGTGAGATGAAATTTTAACCCCGCGCGTTCCAATTCGCCAAACAATTTTGCCCCTATCTACATAATGGGGAAAAAGTGAAAGGAAAAGTGTTGGAGGCAAATCGACAGCTCCTAGATGTGAACAAGGGGGACTTAAAGAATGAGAGAGATGGCGCCAAAGAGTATATACCGTACAGTTGCTAAGGTGGGGCCCCGACATGGGATAATCACCACACATGGGGATATGAACACACACACGAAATGCGCCACACACTACCACGTGCTTGAACACATATATCACCCTCAGCACACATTTCACCACACATACACCAACCTCGCCACATAAAAGTCGAAACACAAAAGTCGCCGCTCAAAACTCGCCACATGCAAAACTAGGCTCACGCAAAACTCGCCACACGTGCAAAACTCACCTAATGGAAAACTCGCCACATGCAAAACTTGCACACACGGAAAAATTGCCACATGCACAAAAGTTGCAACACATGCAAAAGTTGCCTCACACAAAACTTGCACATACTCAAAACGCACCACACATAAAACTCGCCACGCGCAAAACTCACCATGCGCAAAACTTGCTGCACACAACTTGCTACACTAATCTGTCACATGCAACTCGACACACAAAAAGTTGCTACACACATGTTGCCACACAAAACTCATCTCACAAAAGTCGCTACATGCATGTCGCCACACACAACTCAACACACACAACTTGACACATGAAACTCGCCCTAAAACACACACAAGTCTGGTATTATCCTTCAAAAATAAAAATCTGATTAATAAGCAGACAAACTACAAGAGAAACAAATGTACCATATGGAAATCCGGCAGCTGTCAGTCACATGACCTGTCTATTATGTGTATGTGTGAGCTAATATATACTGCCAGGGGGGAGGGCTTCCTGTTGGCTGGGGATTTATCAGGCTGCCAATTTAGCTTACAAATACTGAGATAAAATACTGACCAAATAGCGTGTGAATGTGGTCTAATACAGGAGGAGATGACACACAGATATATACTATATACAGGAGGAGATGACACACAGGTATATACTATATACAGGGGAGATAACAAACAAGTATATACTATATACAGGAGGAAATGACACGCAGGTACATACTATATACAGGAAGAGATGACATACAGGTACATACTATATACAGGGTAGATGACACACATATATATACTATAAACAGGAGGAGATGACACACAGGTATATACTATATACAGGAGGAGATGACACACATGTATATACTATATAGAGGAGATGACTTACAGGTATATACTATATACAGGGGAGATGACACATGTATGTACTATATACAGGAGGAGATGACATACAGGTATATACTATAGAAAAGAGGAGATGACACATAGGTATATAGAGGAGGAGATGATATACAGCAGGTATATACTATATACAGGGGAGATGACATACAGGTATATACAATATACAGGAGATGACATACAGGTATATACTATATATAGGAGGGGATGACATACAGGTATATAGTATATACAGAAGAGATGACATACAGGTATATAGTATATACAGAAGAGATGACATACAGGTATAAACTATATACAGGAGGAGATGACACATAGGTATATACAATATACAGGAGGAGATGACATACGGCAGGTATATACTATTTACAGGGGAGATGACATACAGGTATATACTATATACAGGAGATGACATACAGGTGTATACTATATATAAGGGAGATGACAAACATGTATATACTGAGGGGAAAATGAGAGGTGTGAGGTGAAAATGAGGGGTGTGAGTGCAAAATGAGAGGAGTGAGGGAAAATAGTGGAGTGATTGGAAAATGACAGATGTGAGGTCGAAATGACAAGTGTTAGGGGGGAATGAGAGGAGGGAGGGGGAAAATAAGAGGAGTGAGGGGGAAAGTGAGAGGTGTAAGGGAGAAAATGAGAGATGAGAGGGGGAAAATGAGAGGTGTGATGGGAAAATAAGAGAAGTGAGGTGCTATAACTAACCACAGATATTTACTATGCCCAGGCAACGCCGGGCTCTTCAGCTAGTATTGTATTAAATGTAAAATTTTTATTTCAAAATTTGTGATATCAAGTATGATACAACTAGGGTAGAATATATATAAATCTATGATAAAAAAAAATATTTGGACAATTTACTGGATTATTAGTTCGTTATTTTGAACAATAAGCATTTTTTTCCTGTGTTTAAATTTGTAGGAAAAACAGTGCTATTTATTTTGCTGTGCATGTGCTTTTGCTGGTTGAAGACAATTATTGTACAAGCAATTAGCTATCTTTTATTATCATACAGACATGCTACTTCATTGTATTCAAGTCTGAGTGATCAATACAAAATTGCAGTAGTTTCTTATGCAGCGAACACAAACATATCGGACTATATTAAAGCAACATAAAGTATTGTAATGTGTAGCCATATAGATGAAATCCCAGTTAGTATCAATATACTGTCACAAGGTGACATCTAAAGCAGTGCACGCCTGGTTTTAATGTCAAACTATTGCATATCCATAAATTACAGGTCATGGGAATATTTGGATAGCTGTTACAATGATAAATCACACACAATTGTTGTGATCTATACTCCAATAAAACCGCTAATGAATTTCTTAAGCCTGTGTTTTCAGAAAAGCCCCATGTGGCATGTGACATTATTATTATTGAAACAGATGCATGTTTAGAGAGTCAAATGTTTTTCTAGACTTAATATACTAGAAGAAATAGAATATTATTACTGCATTTTCTTCTTAGACATGCTTAGAAATACAGAATCCTATATAGATTATCTTAAAAAGACACAAACTTTGAAAGGGAATATGACAAGCCAGAGCATCCATGGGTCCCTTCATCTTCTGTTGCCTGACATGTTTAATTTGAGAATGTATATACACATGAAATAAACTTTGCTTGCAAAGTAACTGTTACTTCTGGCCAATACAATGTTTTAGATTACTGCACATTCCTTTGGAAATGAGAAAAAAAAATACAGACTCTTAAATCTGTTCCTACCAACTGCAGAGGTTAATATTATTGTAAATGAACGGTGGGAACAAAGGGTGATTTTATTGTGGACAGAATGTGTGCATTATTTCATTGTAGGGGCATACATTACTTTACTTAATGTTATAAACTGCGTTATGCATCAGATAAATACAAATACAATGTCACTCATCACTTGGCAGCATCTCTTCTATTAGTCGACAATTAAATTAGCTAGAAGTCAGCCATTGTATAGGGATTCAATCTGCCTCTTTCTTTGCTGGCAAAGAGGTGATAAAATATGCATTGGAAGATGTTTGTTTCTCTAGGTAGGTTGATCATCTTCAGTAGGGCTGTCCTGGTCTGTCGGGTTCAGCAGAACTTGATTCAAAATGTTGGTACGGGTACTCGAACAGTACTAAAACTTGATTGCTAACACGGATTCCATTCAAGTGAATGATCTGTGGTAACTAGTGTTGAGCATTCTGATACTGCAAATATCGGGTATCACCGATATTCGCTGTATCGGAATTCTGATACCGAGTTCCGATATGTTTGCGATATCAGATACTACAATCGGAAGTTCCCATAGTGCAATAATGCACTATAATGGAGTGTGGGCGGTGCGTGGGTGGAGACTGCGTGTCTCTGTGCGGGTGGGGTCTGTGCGTGCCTGCCGGGGCAGTGTGCGGGCTGCCGGGGGGTCTGTGCGGCCTGCCGGGGGTCTGTGCGGCCTGCTGCGGGGTCTGTGCTGCCTGACGGGGGTCTGTGCGGCCTCTCGGGGGCTCTGTGCGACCTGCCGGGGGGTCTTTGTGTCTGTGCAGTAAGAGAAAGGCGTGTGCACGAACTGCTAGGATGGTGCTAAGGTAGGCTCCCACACCTTAATGTAATAGTGAAAAAAGACCTAGCACTCAACTTGCTGCTTTAGTGAAGTATTTATTGTAGTACCCAACAAACGTTTCGGTCCGTCATATGGACCTTCATCAGTAACTACATGTGAACAAACAATCAAAATGAACCAAACAAAACTAAAAAAGAGTGACAACACAAATAAAGTATATACATCGCATAGGATAAGAAAAGTAACAGCATCTATATTATGACGGGTTCAATAAGAAAGCTGACAATATGCTGTGAGAGACCGTAAAGAACAAGGTGGCACCGTCTAACCCACTAGGTGGAGTGCTGGATATAGTGAGACACGTACCGTACTATGGTGAGACTTGCATATAGAGACAATATGGTCCCGGGGTACATGTGGCGCCTATAAGTAATTTTGGAAGAACATAAGAAACTGCCAGTACTGCAGTGATCTGTGTAGGTGCTAATGTGGGCATACCTTAGGTAAACGCTGAACCTGTATGGAGACTGGAGGGGAATCAGGGAGTAAAGAGGGAGAAATGGCGATGAATATAAAATAATATAATATAAGCAGGAGCTAGTGAGGTGCCTAGCCGCACTGGAAGATGATTTACCTGTGGAGGATGTCCTGTGAAGCGCCGTCATCAGACGCGGTGTCCACCGCTAGTCTGGTGTGGGGGTGGGCTGACCGCCAATAAATATACAAAGGGAGGGGCCGTGGAGGTTACACGGACCAATGTTGTACTGGTGTCCGGAAACCGGAAGTGTACTCGTCAGGGTATAGCACCGAGAGGAAAGCCGGCATGCGGCCGGATATGCGGCACCTAAGAAGGAGCCGGCGGAAGTGACGTCAGTGAGTGTCACCGGCCTCCGGAACATAGTAACGGTCAATACAGTTCCCATTGTGCAAGTGCGATGTATCTGATTGCTGTACAGGCGCAGAGAGGCGGTGCTTAACAGAGACGGTGCTTGGCAGGGATCCAGTGTAGTGAAGGATTCCTGTAGTGCCCATGATGAATCCGCAAAGTGTTCAGCCGTGTGGGTGGTGGACCCGTGGAGGAGAAAGACTGAGTCCAGTGCGATCTGTGGCTATGTCGGTGGATCATAGCAGAAAAAAAACACCTCAATAAAGTCGGCTCTAATAACACAAAGATACATAGTTACATATTATAGGCACATAAACATGTCCAAATGAAATAAGCTATTACCACTATGACAAAAGAATATATATTGTGCAGATTGTGATGGATCATAGACTCATACGAATAAATCACTGGGGAGAAAGCTGTTAATAAGTAATACACGTGAACATTCTTGGTAGTCATCAGTGAAGAAATACACAGTTGGATAAAAAGACTGATTTGTAATATGTACTATGATTGCACTGGGATGAGTAAAAAATAGTGTCAAAGGGTGAAGACGTAATCAAATGTAATGGAATAGAGGTCCTGGAGACTACTATGGACTCTGTAATACGGGAATGAGTGAAGGAGCAGTAAGACTGTGTGCTCAAGATGGTCAACTATCTAAGGGAAGAGTCAGAGAAAAGACGCTAAGTCATAGTCCCTATTAAGGCCTGATGGGTGGAGAGATTCCAACGTGTGGATCCAATACGCTTCCCTCCGTTTTAAACGGGCCACACGATCACCACCGCGTCTTGAAGGTGGGATGTGTTCGATAACCTGAAAACGTAACTGTGAAACGTTATGGCTAAGGGTGTTGAAATGCGACGGGATGGGTAATAGGAGGTGTTTACACCGAATGGTGGATTTATGTTTTGAAATCCGATCGCGAATGGGTTGAGTGGTTTCCCCTACGTATAACAATCCGCAAGGACACTTAATGAGGTAGATGACCCAAGATGAGGCACAGGTGAAATATTCTGGAATGCGGAACAGTTTCCCTGAACGAGGATGGTTAAAGGAAGATCCCTTGAGAACATTATGGCATTGTGCACAATTAAGGCACGGAAAGGTCCCCGTACGGGGATTGTGCAGAAATTGTTGTTGTGGAGATGACTTACTCGATCCCAGATCTGCCCTAACTAAAGAGTCCTTGAGATTGGGAGGACGTTTAAAACACGGTAGGAATGAATTTTGAAATTCCGGGATATGAGGATGAGCTTTGGCCAGTAGGTGCCAATTCTGGCGTATGGACCTGTGGAGGATATATGCGAATGGGTGATAGGAGTGGATGAACGGAACCCGGTTGGTGGCTCTATTGGATCTTGGAAGAGGGGGTGAAGCCGCCTCTTGGAGAATCGCTGGCGGGTAGCCGCGTTGGGCAAATTTAGAGGCCATTTCCTGTAAACGGAGAGGACGTAGATCTGTGTCAGACACAATATTGGAGACCCTGTGGAATTGAGATTTAGGTACTGACCTCTTGGTTGCAGGTGGATGGAAACTAGTGAAATGAAGTAGGCTATTACGGTCAGTGGATTTGGTGTACAGGTCTGTGGAAATAGAGCCATCGGGTTGAAGAATGACCATAGTGTCAAGAAAATTGATCCGAGTAGGATCCTGGGACATAGTAAACGAAATTCCCGGCCAGGCTGTATTAAGCCAGTCGAAAAAACACGCGAGGGCTTCCAACGAGCCCCCCCATATGCAGAAGACGTCATCTATGTAACGTCTCCACAAGAGTACGTTACTACGAAACAAGGAGTGCGGATATATCCGACTTTCCTCGAAGTCGGCCATGTAGCAGTTAGCATAGGGGGGCGCTACGTTGGAGCCCATCGCGGTGCCACGGATTTGAAGGTAGAACTCATCCTGAAACATAAAGAAATTTCGAGTGAGAATGATAGTCAGTAACTCGACACAGAAATTAATTTGGTCAGGTTGCAAGCCAGATTGGGAGAGGAGTCTGTGGACTGAATTGATGCCATCTATGTGTGGAATAGATGTATATAAGTCTTTTACATCCATGGTGACCAATGTCGACTGTGGGGGAATAGGGCCCATTTCTTTCAAAGTGTTTAAGAAGGATCCTGTGTCCAAAATGAAGGATTTGGATGTGCGTATCAACGGAGTCAAAATTTTCTCTAGGTAGACTGCCAGAGGGGAGAGAATAGAGTCAGTGGAGGCTACTATTGGCCTCCCTGGTGGTTTTTCTAAGTTTTTGTGGATTTTGGGAATAGTGTAAAAAACCGGAATAACCGGGTGTAGGTTGGTAAGAAATTCACACGTTTTTGAATCGAGAACCCCTAAATGAGTGTATTTTTGAAGGGTATCAGAGATTATTTGCCGGGTAGCGGCCGTAGGGTCCCTCGATAGTTTCTCGTAAATAGTAGAATTATCCAACTGACGTCTAATCTCTGAGAGATAATCAGTCCGATTCATTACCACTAGAGCACCCCCTTTATCAGCCGGTTTGATAACCAGACTATTATCATTTTGTAGGCCTTGTAGGGCCTGACGCTCCGTGGGGGTGAGATTGGGAGGATATGATAGTCTACCCCTTCTAATGTCCTCACATAGTGTTTTAAATGATTTTTGTATAATGCCAATAAAGGTTTCCATGGCGTGGGAGCCATGTGGTGGCCTAAAATGGCTTTTAGTGTGTAGACCCAGACTACGGGAGGAAAGAATGGAGTCAGACGGTATATCATTGGATTGGGATGGAGCTAATTCTGAGGGATTAGCAAAAAAGGCTTTAAGTCTGAGGGTGCGAAAAAATCTTTGGAGATCCATCTCCAGGTCAAATGTGTGACATTGGTACGAGGGACAGAATGATAATCCCTTCTGCAATACCTTATATTCCGCCACCCCCAATAGTCTATCAGAAATGTTTATCACCAGCGGGTGGATACCTGAGATCTCGTTGTCCTCGCATGGTCTAAGTCTCTTCCTGTGTCCGTGGCCGCGCCTCGTGGTTTTCTTCGCGGGTAGCGTTGACGTTGTCCTAAAAAACGTGGAGGAATGATGGTGGATGCCCCTTGTTCCTGTTCCGAACCAGAAGTCGAATAATCGAGGGAGGAGCGAGGAGCCTGACGGGATGTGTTTCGTCGGACATAGAAGTTGTCTTGCCATTTATATACCTGTTGTCGCTCGTAGTCTTCCGTGTCTCTATTAAATTTGATCCGCTTCCTCTCCTCCGTCTCCCGTCGATGTTTTTCTATGTTCTTAGATATCTGATCTCGGAGGGCTGTAAGTTCCTCAGGAGGGCCGGACGAAGATAGCTGCGCCTCGATGGATTTGATAGCCTCTGAACTGATGGAGATCGCTCTCTGTAGGTGCTCAATTGTCAGGGTGATAATATCAAAAGAACATTTGCTTAGTATCTGTTCATACTTAGTACAGTAATCAGAGGAGTCCCGAAAGAGTGTGGGACGTAGTGGTACTCGCAGACCCCTAGGGATCCGTTGTGCACGAAGATATTCGGTGAGTGTGGCACAGTGAAGCTCGATGTTGGTGAAATGGCGAAGCTCACGCTCTAGATCTCTCCCCTTAATCTCCCGTGGTGGGATTTTAAGGAAATCACTGTTGAATGTGGAGCGTGCCAGAATATTCGAGGTCTCCTCAGCATTGTAGGAAAATGTGGTCATGACCCGGCAGTGTGCTCCACGTAAGGGAAACAATGCCGTAAGAGAAAGGCGTGTGCACGAACTGCTAGGATGGTGCTAAGGTAGGCTCCCACACCTTAATGTAATAGTGAAAAAAGACCTAGCACTCAACTTGCTGCTTTAGTGAAGTATTTATTGTAGTACCCAACAAACGTTTTGGTCCGTCATATGGACCTTCATCAGTAACTACATGTGAACAAACAATCAAAATGAACCAAACAAAACTAAAAAAGAGTGACAACACAAATAAAGTATATACATCGCATAGGATAAGAAAAGTAACAGCATCTATATTATGACGGGTTCAATAAGAAAGCTGACAATATGCTGTGAGAGACCGTATAGAACAAGGTGGCACCGTCTAACCCACTAGGTGGAGTGCTGGATATAGTGAGACACGTACCGTACTATGGTGAGACTTGCATATAGAGACAATATGGTCCCGGGGTACATGTGGCGCCTATAAGTAATTTTGGAAGAACATAAGAAACTGCCAGTACTGCAGTGATCTGTGTAGGTGCTAATGTGGGCATACCTTAGGTAAACGCTGAACCTGTATGGAGACTGGAGGGGAATCAGGGAGTAAAGAGGGAGAAATGGCGATGAATATAAAATAATATAATATAAGCAGGAGCTAGTGAGGTGCCTAGCCGCACTGGAAGATGATTTACCTGTGGAGGATGTCCTGTGAAGCGCCGTCATCAGACGCGGTGTCCACCGCTAGTCTGGTGTGGGGGTGGGCTGACCGCCAATAAATATACAAAGGGAGGGGCCGTGGAGGTTACACGGACCAATGTTGTACTGGTGTCCGGAAACCGGAAGTGTACTCGTCAGGGTATAGCACCGAGAGGAGAGCCGGCATGCGGCCGGATATGCGGCACCTAAGAAGGAGCCGGCGGAAGTGACGTCAGTGAGTGTCACCGGCCTCCGGAACATAGTAACGGTCAATACAGTTCCCATTGTGCAAGTGCGATGTATCTGATTGCTGTACAGGCGCAGAGAGGCGGTGCTTAACAGAGACGGTGCTTGGCAGGGATCCAGTGTAGTGAAGGATTCCTGTAGTGCCCATGATGAATCCGCACAGTGTTCAGCCGTGTGGGTGGTGGACCCGTGGAGGAGAAAGACTGAGTCCAGTGCGATCTGTGGCTATGTCGGTGGATCATAGCAGAAAAAAAACACCTCAATAAAGTCGGCTCTAATAACACAAAGATACATAGTTACATATTATAAGCACATAAACATGTCCAAATGAAATAAGCTATTACCACTATGACAAAAGAATATATATTGTGCAGATTGTGATAGATCATAGACTCATACGAATAAATCACTGGGGAGAAAGCTGTTAATAAGTAATACACGTGAACATTCTTGGTAGTCATCAGTGAAGAAATACACAGTTGGATAAAAAGACTGATTTGTAATATGTACTATGATTGCACTGGGATGAGTAAAAAATAGTGTCAAAGGGTGAAGACGTAATCAAATGTAATGGAATAGAGGTCCTGGAGACTACTATGGACTCTGTAATATGGGAATGAGTGAAGGAGCAGTAAGACTGTGTGCTCAAGATGGTCAACTATCTAAGGGAAGAGTCAGAGAAAAGACGCTAAGTCTGTGCAGGCATCGTCCGATGGGACTTGCATTTGTCTCCTGTCAGTGTGTCACTGAAGGTCCTATAGAGCAGTGACATCACCCGATGTCACTGTTCTATAGGGGAGATCGTCGTGGGACACTCGTTATTAATTGGACTACGGCGGACAGGTAGTATACGGTTTATTATTTTACGTTTATTGCAGGCACTGAAGTATGGTAAGTATGGTGAAATGAAGAATATTAAAATACTTTTTTCCTAATGTGTGTGTTTTATTAACCCTTTATTAGTATTGGATTAATAACGGATAGGCATCTTATTGACGCCTCTCCGTTATTAACCCGGCTTAATGTCACCTTACGATAGCAAGGTGACATTAACCCCTTATTACCCCATATCCCACCGCTACACAGGAGTGGGAAGAGAGGGGCTAAGTGCCGGAATTGGCACATCTTACAGATGGCCCCTCTCTAGGCTATGAATATCAGCCCGCAGGTGTCTGCGTAGCCTTTCTGGCTATAAAATATAGGGGGACCCCACATCATTTTTTGGGGGGTTCCCCTATTTTAATAGCCAGTAAAGGCTATGCAGACAGCTGAGGGCTGATATTCATAGCAGGCTATAAATATTGGCCCCCGGCCATCAGCTTTCCCCCTCTGGCGCAGAAGATTGCGCGGGAGCCCAGGCCGTTTTTTTTTCCATTTTTTTTAATTCAATGCTCATTAAGTCCTCTTTCATACTTGCGTACGGGTCTGTCGCTAAGCATCGGCCCTACGTACCGACCCACATTGTGAAATTTGTGCACGACGTGTGCAGCGGATGCAGTTTTTCAACGCATCCGCTGCCCATTCTGAAGTCCAGGGAGGAGGGGCAGAGTTTCATCCACGCATGCGCGGAAGAAAATGGTGGACGCGACGGACAAAAAAAGTTCACTTGAAGGTTTTTTTCGTGTCGACGGTCCACCAAAACACGATGGATCCGTTGCACGACAGACGTGACATTTGGCCATCTGTCGCAATCCATCGCTAGTACAAGTCTATGGGTAAAAAAACGCATCCTGCAAGCACATTTGCAGGATCCATTTTTTTCCGCTGGATCCGTTTTTTTCCTCAGAGTTGTATTAGCGCCGGATTGCGCCTGATGGCCACACGTTTCATCCGTTTTTTTCCGGATCCATCAGAAAAGCTGTTTCAGCCGGACGGAAAACACATACGAAAAACGCACGACGGATCCGGCAAAAAACGTATGAAACTGAGATGTGAAATGATGAATCCGGCCTCCTATTCCATTTTTTCATGCATGTTTCCATCCAAATCATGCACATTTTCTGATTATTTGTTTATTTATTTCCAAAAACTGCATCAAAACCTTGCAAAAACTGCACCAAAAACTGCATCAAAACTGCACCAAACTGCATCATAACTGCACCAAAAACTGCACCAAAAACTGCATCAAAAGCAGCATCAAAAACCGCACCAAAAACCTGCACCAAAATCTGCACCAAAAACTGCATCAAAAACAGCATCAAAAACCATACCAAAAACTGCACCAAAAACTTCATCAAAAACAGCATCAAAAACCGCACCAAAAACTGCACCAAAACTGCATCAAAAATGGCACCAAAAACTGCCTCAAAACCTGCATCAAAAACTGGTGCAGTTTTGATGCAGTTTTTGGTGTAGGTTTTTGTGCAGTTTTTGGTGCAGTTTTTTATGCAGTTTTTGGTGCAGATTTTGATGCAGTTTTTGGTGCGGTTTTTGATGCAGTTTTTGGAACAGTTTTTAATGCAGTTTTTGGTGCAGTTTTTGATGCAGGTTTTTGGTGCGGTTTTTGATGCGGTTTTTGATGCAGTTTTTGGCGTGTTTTTTAATGCAGTTTTTGGAACAGTTTTTGATGCAGGTTTTTGGTACGGTTTTTGATGCAGTTTTTGGTGCAGTTTTTGATGCAGGTTTTTGGTGCAGTTTTTGATGCAGTTTTGGGTGCAGTTTTTGATGCAGTTTTTGGTGTAGTTATAATGCAGTATTTGATACAGTTTTGATGCAGTTTTTGGTGCAGTTTTTGCACGGTTTTGATGCAGTTTTTGGAAATAAATAAATAAATGGAAAATGTGAATGATTTGAATGGAAACATGCATGAACAAATGGATTCAGAGGCCAGATTCATCATTTCACATCTCAGTTTCATACGTTTTTTTGCCGGATCCGTCACTGTGCGTTTTTTCACCGTACAGAAAAAACGTTCCTCTGTATGTGTTTTCCGTCTGGCGGAAACAGCTTTTTTGATGGATCCTGCAAAAAACAGATGAAACGTGTGGCCATCAGGTGCAATCCGGCGCTAATACAACTCAATGAGAAAAAAACAGATCCAGCGGAAAAAAACAGATCCGGCGGAAAAACCGATGCTGCAAATGTGCTTGCAGGATGCGTTTTTTACCCATAGACTTGTACTAGTGATGGATCGCGACGGATGGCCACATGTCGCGTGCATCGTGCAACGGATCCGTCGTGTTTTGGCGGACCATCGGCACGAAAAAACGTTCAAGTGAACTTTTTTGTCCATCGCGTCCGCTATTTTCTACCACGCATGCGCGAATGAAACTCTGCCCTCTCCTCCACGGACTTCAGAATGGGCAGTGGATGCGTTGAAAAACTGCATCCGCTGCCCACGTCGTGCACAAATTTCACAACGTGTGTCGGTACGTCGGCCCGACGCATAGCGACGGACCTGTACCGATGCAAGTATGAAAGATGTTGTGAAATTGGATTTTGGGCTCCCCCGGTGGCCACTGGTGGAATTGAACTTGTGTGCATCATCCCCTCTGTTCACCTGTTCCCATCAGGATGTGGGAGTCGCTATTTAACCTTGCTCCTCTGTCACTTCCATGCCGGTCAACATTGTAATCAGAAGCCTTTCTGTGCATGTTCCTGCTACCAGACAACTTCCAGCTAAGTCGGACTTTTGTCCTTGTTTGTTTTTTGCATTTTGTTCCAGTTCACAGCTGCAGTTTCGTTTCTGTGTCTGGAAAGCTCTTGTGATCTGAAATTGCCACTCTGATGTTATGAGTTAATACTAGAGTCTTAAAGTAATTTCAGGATGGTGTATTGATAGGGTTTTCAGCTGACCATGAAAGTACCCTTTCTGTCTTCTTGCTATCTAGTAAGCGGACCTCGATTTTGCTAAACCTATTTTCATACTACGTTTGTCATTTTCATCTTAAATCACCGCCAATATATGTGGGGGCCTCTGTCTGCCTTTCGGGGAAATTTCTCTAGAGGTGAGCCAGGACTATATTTTCCTCTGCCAGGATTAGTTAGTCCTCCGGCCGGCGCTGGGCGTCTAGGGATAAAACGCAGGCTACGCTACCCGGCTACTGTTAGTTGTGCGGCAGGTTTAGTTCATGGTCAGTTTAAGTTTCCATCCTTCCAAGAGCTAGTTCCTATGTATGCTGGGCTATGTTCTCTTGCCATTGAGAACCATAACAGAAAGAGGCCTTAATGAGCATTGAATTTTTTAAAAAATGAAAAAAATGGCGTGGGCTCCCATGCAATTTTCTGCGCCAGAGGGGGAAAGACGACGGCCGGGGGCCAATATATGTAGCCTGCTACGAATATCAGCCCCCAGCCGTCTGTGTAGCCTTTACTGGCTATTAAAATAGGGGGACCCCCCAAGAAAATGAGGTGGGGTCCCCCTATATTTTATAGCCAGAAAGGCTATGCAGACAGCTGCAGGCTGATATTCATAGCCTAGAGAGGGGCCATGAATATTGGCCCCCCCCCGGCTACAAATACCAGTCTGCAGCCACCCCGGAAATGGTGCATCTGTAAGATGTGCCAATTCCAGCACTTAGCCCCTCTTTTCCCACTCCCATGTAGCGGTGGAATATGGGGTAATAAGGGGTTAATGTCACCTTGCTATCGTAAGGTGACATTAAGCCGGGTTAATAACGGAGAGGCGTCAATAATACGCCTATCCGTTATTAATCCAATACTAGTAAAGGGTTAATAAAACACACACATTAGGAAAAAAGTATTTTAATATTCTTCATTTCACCATACTTAGCCTACTTCATAGCCTGCAAAAAATGTAAAATAATAAACCGTATACTACCTGTCTGCCTTAGTCCAATTAATAACGAGTGACCCATGACGATCTCCCCTATAGAACAGTGACATCGGGTTATGTCACTGCTCTATAAGATCTTCAGTGACACACTGACAGGAGACAATGGCTCTTGCAGTGCATCACTGAACTATAGTAACCTCTGAGTCACACTTTATGGCAATTGCTGCTTGGGAAAATTTTTCACACAGCAATGGCATAAAGTGAGACTAGGGACTATTTTTTTTACAGCGGCAGAGGAATACAGTGCAGACGGATGCCTTCCTCCCGTCATTGTGTTCCTGGAGCCCCTAGAGAGCAGTTGCATCAGCTGATGCTGCCGTTATCCACGGGACTACTACTGTCCCATCATTGGCTAATGTGTCTATCTCTGTCACTGTAGCAGGCATCGTCCGATGGGACTTGTAGTCCCATCGGACGATGCCTGCACACACGCACAGAGCCCCGGCAGCCCGCACATAGCCTTTGCAGGCAGCACAGAGCCCTGGCAGGCACGCACAGAGCCCCGGCAGGCAGCACATAGCCCCGGCAGGCAGCACAGAGCCCTGAGATGCCCATACAGAGCCATGACAGGCCCACACAGGGAACAGGATGTGGAAGCACAGAAAGGGATTATTCACATTCTGATATTTGTGTCCCGTAGACTTGCAATGTTATCGGTATTGGCGATATCCAATATTTTTTGGATATCGGCCGATCCAATCCGATACCGATACTTCTGGATACCGGATGGTATCGCTCAACACTAGTGATAACCTTACACATTAATACCGATCACAATGCTATTTCCCATACTCTCACACAGATGACAGCATGTGAGCCAGCAGATGTAACTGGCAGTGAAAAGGTTACCACTTATCAGGCGTAAGCTGATGACTACTACTCTCATCAGCATACATCCAGTCTTGCTGATAGCAGCGATCGCAGGTTTACGTTAATGAGTCATCACAATCCGGCGCCTATGCATAGTAAGAAATATCTCAGTGAGATATTTAATTAATGCAGTGCGTGTGTATTTAGCTAGTAAATATTTTTTTTAAATGGTCTGGGATTCCCCTTATTTTAATAAATAGCTGATGGAAAACAGACAACTGGGAGCTGGTGTTATAATTCTGGGAAGGGGCCAGTATCCATAAGGGTTCACATGATATTAATATCAGCCCACAGCTGTCTACGTTACCTTTACTGTTATTAATTGGAGAGACCACCACAAAATGATGCTGTGTCCCCCTTATATTTAATAACTAACAAAGGCTGAACAGACAGCTGCAGACTGATATATATAGGCTTGGAAGTGGCCATGGATATTGGCCCCCTCCCAGACTAAACAGCAATAGCACAAAAAGAGGATTCAGAGGTCCTCCACATATTCAGGAAAAACAGCAAAAAGGCAGAGATGCTTACCTGCCTAGGCCTCCAAATGAATGCAGTGGACCCATGTGGTTAAGATGGCAGCAACACAGGTGCAGAATTACCGATGAGGCACTCACTCACAACCTACCAAACTAATCGAGGGGGTGGCTGCTTGGCATATTACTGCACATAAAAGACTTGTATGTGGCGCTGTTCACACAAAGGAGATGCACAGCATCCAGGTTTTTTTTCCCCTCCCAGACTAATAACATTTTATTTTTAAGTTAATAAATGGGAAAAACAGGGGATTTTTCAGGGGAGTATTTTATTCAATTGAAGGATTTTTTTTTCTGTGTCTTTATTACTTTTCACTATGGGGCTAGCATTGGGGGTGTCTGATAGGCACCTCTCCATTACTAAACCCTGGGCTTGATGTCAGTTGATATTACAAAGCTGAAATCAAAACCAAAATATTAGGCCACTTGACAATGCACCAGGGCAAGTGGGAAGAGTCGGCAAACTGCCAGAATTGGTGCATCCAATGGCTGATATTATTAGTCTGGAAGGTGGCCAAAATACATGGCACCTTCACAGCCTATTAATATTAACCCCCAGCTGTCTGCTTTAGCTTGGCTGGTTTTCAAAAAATGGGGGGAGACCTGCACCATTTTTATAAATTATTTATTTTAATAACCAGCAAATGCTAAATAGACAGCTGTGGGCTGATATTAGTATGGTAAGAAGGGGTCATGAATATTTTCCCTATCCTAGACTAAACACATCAGCCCTCAGTCACCCCAGAAATGGTGCATCCATTTGATGTGCCAATTCCCGTGTTTATTCTCGACTCTTCTCACTTGCTTTGATGCACTGTCAAGTAGGGTGATGGTTTTGGGATTGATATCAGCTTTTTTATGTGCACTGACATCAATACCAGGCAGGGCCGGACTGGGACTAAAATTCAACCCTGGCATTTGAAGGTACACAGGCCCACTTGTCACATGGTGACTGTATAATATCTTTGTACACTTGTAGGTTACAAGAAGTGAGGGGAGTGTAACACGACTATATAACATATAATCACTGCTGTATCCAGAATTACAGCTCAGTCACCATAGAATGTAATACAGCACAGCCCCCATTGAATGTAATACAGCCAGCCCCCATAGAATGTAATGCAGCCAGCCCCCATAGAATGTAATGCAGCCAGCCCCATAGAATGTAATGCAGCCAGCCCCCATAGAATGTAAGGCAGCCAGCCCCCATAGAATGTAATGCAGCACAGTCCCCATAGAATGTATAACAGCCAGCCCCCATAGAATGTAATGCAGCCAGCCCCCATAGAA
Organism: Ranitomeya variabilis; assembly: GCF_051348905.1. Taxonomy (NCBI): domain Eukaryota; kingdom Metazoa; phylum Chordata; class Amphibia; order Anura; family Dendrobatidae; genus Ranitomeya; species Ranitomeya variabilis. Next base: position 295,557,522 of record NC_135237.1, on the reverse strand, counting down.
TGTAATGCAGCACAGCCCCATAGAATGTAATACAGCACAGCCCCCATAGAATGTAATACAGCACAGCCCCCATAGAATGTAATGCAGCACAGCCTCATAGAATGTAATGCAGCCAGTCCCCATAGAATGTAATGCAGCACAGCCCTCATAGAATGTAATGCAGCCCAGTCCCATAGAATGTAATACAGCACAGCCCCCATAGAATGTAATACAGCACAGCCCCCATAGAATGTAATACAGCACAGCCCCCATAGAATGTAATGCAGCACAGTCTCATAGCATGTAATGCAGCCAACCCCATAGAATGTAATGCAGCCAGCCCCCATAGAATGTAATGCAGCCCTCCCCCCAATAGCCCCACAATCCAGTTATCACTCATTGATTTATATATAATAATAAAAAACACTCTACTCACCTTTCCTCTTGCCCCGTGCTGCTCCTGGCTCTGGTCTCAGCAGCTGCAGTCTGCCCGCCCGACACACAGCAGACGTCATATCATCGCTCACCCGCAGTGTCAGCGGCAGGCAGAGCGGGCAATGATGGGAGAGGGAACGACAGCAGATGCTCTCCTCCATCATTGCATTCAACTGTACCGGCATCTATGACGCCGGTATAGTTGAATGCGGAGCAGGGAGTGTGCCGACAGCGGGGGAAGTGTGCTGACAGTGGCACACTCGAGCGGCCCACTACTGCCACCGGCCCTTCTGGAATTTGCTAGAACTGCCCGATGGCCAGTCTGGCCCTGATCCCAGGGGTTTGTAATGGAAAGGCATCTATAACATTCCCACATTATTAACCCTGTGGTGAAAATTATTAAACACACACAGAAAAAAGTCACCGCTCAGCAATGTAACCAGACGTAGCAGAGTTGGGTTCATCGTGGGTCATCAGCATTATGAATTATCAGTGGATAGGTGAGAATAACTTTGATTTTGTATTTTTATTTGTATGTTATTAAATGTAAAAACTTTGTGGAAACCAAAATTTGTGCCAGACTCAAAGGTTTTTGCAACAATTGTAGTTTTATTTTTGTTAGAATTGACTTCTTGGAGGTAAAATTAATGTCATATGACATCTGATTTTTTTTGTATATTGAAAATAAATGGAATATGTTTAAAATTAGGGCCTTCAGGTAGTTGGCCTCTACACTGCTACTGAAGACCATGTGACAAACCTATCTCTGTTTCTTTACTGGGACTCTGCTAGTCTGCAAGTCAGTTTTGCTTTTAACAAATCTAGCTGTTACATCCTTGGCATCGTGCAGCTCCACTGGTCACCTCTGCAGTGGACTCTGTTACAAACCCAGCACTACTTCATTGCTGACTACTCTGCACTTCCAGTGCCAGCTTTGTATTGGAAAATTTGACAAACTGAGCACTGCTGTATTGCTGATTGCTGAGTAAGCTTTGCTGCACCTCTGCCAGCACTACATTGGACTCTGTGACAAACTCATCTCCGCTATATCAAAGAGTCAACTCAGTGATAATGAAGAGCTCAATGGATTTCTCAACAGTAAGCCTACCCTGTCTTTTCAAATCCTAGAATTCTTGTTGCCATCACAGTTTACGTTGCTCTCTTTAGATCTCTCTGCTTTAACGTTGTCGGTCCATTCTGCATCAGTACTGCTTATGCAGACTTAGGATTTCAAGGATCCATCTCAGGTAAGACATAACATTTCTTGTTGACTTGTTCCTGCATGCGCAATCAGACAATTATTATTTCCAAAGCAATCACATGTGCAAGTGTTGCGTCACAATGAAGGGCTATCTTGAAACATTTTCATGGGCATATCTGAAGTACCACTGTCTGAATCTGATTATAGGATCATTTTCAAAGATATTAGCTCCACAAAATTTTAAAATACTTGATTCTAGCATTTTACTTGCTAATTTGACAATTTATAAGAATGTGGCAGAATTGTTCTCCCTAATTTAAGAACTAATACATAAAAAATGATAAATAAAAGGACAAATCCACTAAACCAGACCCGAACAAAGTGCGAAGACAGCTGAGGGCCTGAAAACAGTTGCCCAAGGGTCGCCCCTCTTGATGTCACTGCTGTCTTCATCCTCTGTGAAGACATTGGTGGAGGAGGTGCCCTTTCTTCCACTAATCAGCATATGAGAAGATGGACTACCAGAACAGTGAGATGTCAAATTTCACAGCTAATTATACTTTATGGAGAGGGAAGGAAAACCAGCCACAGAGACATATAATAGGCAGAGAGAGATACAGAATCATTGCGCTAAGTTTTTTAACACATTTTTACATCACAACAGAAATATATTTGCAGCTGAACTGATCAGTACTCTTGTAAATTGTAATTTTCCCAGTGCTGCTGTTTATTTCTGTGTGTTAACTAAGAATTAAAGAATAGGAATCCCTCTCTTTGGGCTATTCCCTGCATATAAGAAATTGTAGCAGTTAGTCTTCTACCACATGCTGACAATTAATTGCAAATTTGAGTTTTCCCCTTGCTGGACTAGTGTGAGGGGATTCAGTTTTTAACCTTTTGATGGCCCATAATAGTTTAGCAAAGTGTTGGCAAGCGAATACTAATTTCAAAAGATCTGCTAATCTCTACAACAAACATTTTTACCAATAATACCTATTCCTGTTACTATAGTATTGGATGAAGATGTAAATATGATTTTAGAAGTTTTTCTAAATGTATGATATATAGGGATTACAGAATTTTCACATAAAGAATAAAGATCTTACTTGAATGTTTTCATGCCTACATAATTAATCCTTCCTTCAATAATGTATGTAGTCTATAATGAAAATTAGGGTAATTAGACAATTTCTTATAAACATTTGTTTCATTCGGCTTTTCGATATTTTTTTTAGTACAAATTTGCATTCAAGAAAACAAGGTCATCACTCTTATTGGCTGACTCCACTGGCAAATCTATATTATCTTTCATCTATACACATGCAATGTTGTGTATGCATGTTCCTTTGAAAGACCTCTCATTTGTCTCTCATTTACATTTTCTTTTAGTAATTTAAAGTTCTTTCTATTAGTGCCTGAAAGGAATCTTAAACTATTAAAGAAAAATCTAAATTAGGAAGTGGGAGTAAGGTGTTTATTTGATTTCAAATATATAATACTAATAGGTTAAATTCAAATTTAACATGTTATAAAGTTACTAGATGTAAAATATGAATATCAAGTGATTTGAACATGCAGAAAGATGAAGCAGAGCTGCTGCCCCTAATTTGCATCAGACATCTGTAATCCAAATAATCAGCTGTTGGATGAATTATGTGTTAAAATATTTCAAATGGAAAAGCTAATGGCTAAAGAATTAAGAGCCTAGTGGGACTGAACAATATTAACATCATATTTTGAAAAAAAACAAATAATGCCATGAGAACTACAGGTGCTTCTCACAAAATTAGAATATGATCAAAAAGTTAAAGGGAACCTGTCACGTCATTTTGCCGCTATAAGATGCAGCCACTGCCTTTCGGGGCTTATCTGCATTCTTTAATGCTGTATATAAGCCCCCAGTCTGACCTGAAAGAGAAGAAAAACAAGTTTTATTTTACTCATCCGAGGGGCGGTCCATTCTGATGGGTGTCGCAGGTCACGGGTCCGGCACCTCCCAACTTCATGCGGTGTTGTCATTCTGCTTGCTTTGTGCCGTGCTCCTGCGCAGGCGTACTGATCTGCCTTGTTGAGGGCAGAGCAATTTACTGCAGTGGGCAGGCGCTTGGCCTCTCTGACCTTTCCCAGCGACTGCACATGGCACAGAAGGTAGCCATGGAAGAGGCACCAAGTGCACCATTTTGGAAAAGTGGTCGGTGACTACCCAAATAATGGTGCAGTTATGGGACTTGGGTAAGCCCACCACGAAGTCCATCCTGACCATTTCCCAGGGCCTGTCTGCCACAGGCAGGGGGTAAAGTAACCCAGCATGCCGTTGTTGAGGATACTTGTTCTTAATGGTGATGGCGCTAAGACCCATGTAATCTATGCATGGACCTAGTTCTCCGTTCTTCTGCATGAAGAAGAACCCCGCCCCTGCAGATGACACTGACTTCCTAATGAATCCTCTTGCCAGATTCTCCTGGATGTATTGGGTCATCGCCTCCGTCTCCGGGAGAGATAAGGGATAGTCTCGACCCTGGGGAGGCTTTGCAGCAGGCAAGATGTCAATAGGACAGTCATAGGGGCGGTGGGGCGAAAGGCTCTCCGCAGCCCTCTTGGAGAACATGTCCGCATAGGGCAAATAGTGCTTAGGGAGAGAGGAAAGATCTGTGGGTACTTCAGTAGTAGCAACCTGAACGCACTCCCTCAGACATCTACCCTCACAGGATTCACTCCATCCCAGAATTCTCCCAGGGGACCACTCTATATGAGGAGAGTGGTAGCGTAGCCATGGTATCCCTAACAGGACCTCATCAATTCCCTCAGGAATGACTAGCAGGGAGATCATTTCCTGCTGGGATAGCGACATAGAAAGAGTAAATGGGATGGTCTGTGAGGGCAGTGTCAACCTATTCACCACTCGTATGGTCACTGGTTTGGCGAGAATCACCAGAGGTATTGGGTGTCATTGGGCGAAGGCAGAAGACATGAAGTTGCCCATGGCCCCAGAATCCACGCAAAACTCTATCATATGAGTGGATGGTAATTGTCCCCTTGAAGGACAATTTGGAGGAAAATGTCGCCGTGTCTAGTGTACCTCCTCCTACAACCACTAGACGCTGACGTTTTCCCGACCGCTGGGGACATTTCCTGGCATAATGTCCTGACTGCTGGCAGACAGGACAGACCTTGAGTGCACGAGCAGTCTGGGACTTAGACCCCGCCATGGCCTCATGTGGCTCGGACGCCTGGACCAGAGATTCCAGAGGTTTGGCGAATGTGGGAGCCAGTCGAAACCTCTGCCTACAGTGGTCTCGCTCCAACCTTCGCTCATTAAAACAAAGGTCATTGCAGGTAGATATAGCTATTAGCTCCTCCAGTGTGGCAGGAATCTCCCTAGTGGCCAAGGCATCTTTAATATGGTCAGCCAGTCCTCTCCAGAATACAGGGATGAGGTCTTTATCCGGCCACTCCAGCTCAGATGCCAAAGTCCAGAAGTGGACAGCAAAATGGCTGACCATGGACAAACCCTGTGTCAATGCCAGCAGTTGGAGCACAGTATCATGGGTGACACGAGGTCCCAAAAGACCTGTTTCAGAGTGCCCAAGAACCACGGAGCACTCTGCACCACATGATCATCACGCTCCCACAGCAGCGTTGCCCACTCCAAAGCCCTGTCCGACAGGAGGGATATAATAAATCTCACCTTAGCCTGCTCTGTGGGAAAACGTGCAGCCAGCAGCTCAAGATGTCTAGCACACTGGCTCATGAATTCCCAACACAGTTTACTGTCACCAGCAAACTTGTCTGGCAACAGGAGATGGGATAATGTTGAAGCAGGGGTGGCAGTGGACAAAGTAGCTGCAGCCACACTAGCAGCCTGAACAGCAACTGCGGTAACTTCCACAGCTGAGGTTGTGCACTTGAGAGCCGCCAACCTGCCCTCCAGCTGCTGGATGACCGGCTGTAGTCGCTGTTTGTCCGCCACTACTAGCCAGACCCTAGTGCTTGTATAATGTTAGGGCTGGCGGAGCGCACCACATAATTATAAGGATGATATAAGTTGCATTCGCCTGTCCGGGGTCCACCGTGCAGAGATTACACCTGCTGCTCGGTAATGGGGGACAGTATATAACGGTATAATGTGAACACATGGGTTAGCTTCACCCGGTATGTAAGGAAGCGAATCCTGTTGCATCACAGGGCCGCAATACAACACGGAGAGCGCAAGTAAGGAGTCACAAAACTCTGCCCCAAGACTCAGGGTCAGAGTTCCTCGAGACCTCTTGCGCTTGACACCACTACAGTGGTGTCAGGAGTAAACTAAAAATACATTTAGCACACTAGGTGCGTGCAGCGCCACTCTCGCGAACACTACTAACCGCCCTAACTAGGGACAGGTAAGTGCACTGGTTGCACACGGTGCCGCACTGGCTAACGCTGCTGATTGACGCTATAGATTGTGCCTGGTGCTGGATGGCACTAACTGGCGCTAGACAGCTCAAACATTCTCGAGCATTCATCAACACTAGGGATGGGAATGATTCAGAGCTTTCACCAGAACAGGCATGCATCCATACACACACACAATAATTGATTTATACTAGCGCATGGCCAAGCGGCCATGCAAACTTTTTATATCTGTAGCCTTCCAGGACCTTCCTAGTGCTCCAATCAAATTGGAGCTGCTACAGGACCTGAGCATGTGACCCCCGACCACCAATGAGAGGTCGTCCCGTGGGCATGCTCAGTAGGAGAAAAGCACGACTTAGTCCCTGGAACATCTGCTCGCTGCTGATCAATGCTGGTTACAAAGGCTGAACTTGGAATAACAGCTGTGACCAAACGCACAGTATCTGCTTGAGCCAGACGCTGGGACCGACATCTCTGCTGAGCAGGCTCCACTGCGGCTGAAGGAGAATGGGAGACCGCAGCGGATATGGTTCGAGATTCCCCCTGTGCAGCGTTGGGAACTCTTCTTCTACCCTTCCAAGCCATTCCTCCAGTGGAACGTGCACAAGGCAGTTCTACGTGGCACTCTCATTAATGTTTCATCCCATATTAAAAATTTTAACCGCCAAAAGATTAAACATTTACAAGCCTTGATTAAAGAGAGGGAGTTGGAGCTGGCATTGGCCAATAGCCCCACCCCTTGTTCCAAAACTTTTACTGATTTATCCCATCTTAGGAATGAATTGATGGCACAATTTTTTGATTTTATGACTCTGCGGTCAAAAATCAAAGCTCAATCATTATATGTCCCTTAACAAGCCCACTCATTTTATATTCAATTTTAAAATAGTTAGAATACGTAACCGAATCGACAAGATCATTCCTCCTAAGAGCATTTCTCTCACCCACCCACAGGACATTGCAAATTAATTTGCACAATATTTCAATCAATTATATAATTTGCGGTCTGGTCCCTCTCTTCCCATTCCAGGTGTGAGATCTATGATGACTTTTTGTCTGCTGTCAATCTTCCGCAACTTGATTGCATGGATGCTGACTTTCTGGCTGCTCCTTTTACTGCAGAAGAGATTAGTGACACAGTAAAACAATTGAAGTCTTATAAGGCCCCTGGTCCTGATGGTTATAGCAATAATTATTATAAATCATTTTGTGAAATTCTTATCCCCCATTTAGTTCAAATTTTCAATGCCGCTGCGTCCGTTGGTTCTTTCCCTAGGGAAAATTTGGATGCCACAATTATACTTATTCCCAAGCCTCATACTAGTCCTGATCAAATACTTACTGTCCCATTTCATTAATTAATACTAATCTCAAAATTTATTCCAAAGTCTTAGCTAACCGCCTTAACCTTATTTTGCCAAAATTAATTTCAGCGGACCAGATTGGATTTATCACCGGCAATCCATTAAAGGAACCAGGAGGATGATAAATATTATTAAATTAATTAATTCCCAAAAAATTTACTCCACTTTAATTTTCCTTGATGCAGAGAAAGCATTTGATCGCTTCAATTGGACTTTTCTCAAATGTTCCCTACAAAAATTTGGCTTTGATTTCGACTTTATAAATAAAATTATGGCTTTACATTCCAATCCTCAGGCAAAAATGTATATTAATAATCACTTTTCTTCCCCATTTCTAATCTCTAATAGTACCCGGCAAGATTGCCCCCTTTCTCCACTGCTTTTTGCCCTTGCCATAGAGCCATTAGCCCAGCTCATTAGAGATAATCCCTCCATAAAGGAAGTTCGCACGGATCACAAGGAATTTAAAATCAGTTTATATGCTGATGATATTCTCCTGTCCCTTACCAATCATTGTCGTTCTATCCACATTTGCAAACCCTTCTTTAAAAATTTTAATTTTTTCGTATTTTAAAATAAACGAGTCCAAGTCGAAAATTTTTCAATTTAACCTCTCTGATTCTCAAATCCGGAGTATAAAGGATATTTTGCCCTGGAGTTGAGCGGCGAGGGATATTGTTTATTTGGGTCTGAGGTTTTCTAGAAACCTTAGCTCCTTGATTCCCAGTAATTTGGATTCTCTTATTGCTTCCATTTCTAAAGAGCTTAGATTTTATGATGATAAAGTATTATTGTGGTGGGGAAAGTGCCTTATTGTAAAATCAATAATTCTTCCCAAGATTCTATATGTCTTCAGGTCTCTTCCTTTACTTGTTTCTACTTCCTATTTGACCAGTTTGCAGGCACACCTTAATCTGTTTGTTTGGGGCAACAAGAGAGCTCGTATAGCCTCTAGTCAACTGTATAAACATAAATTGCGGGGTATGGGTCTTTCTAATGTTTTGGCCTAATATTTATCTAATTTAATTAAACAGAGTCTATATTGGTGGTCTGCAGATCATACACCTTCATGGATGGAATTGGAATTATATTTTAATAGAAATCCTCCACCTTGTAATATTATTATGAATTTATTCACCTCTAAGTCTAAATCTTTGCTTTGGTCTGATCATCTGATTTTTGTAGCTGTTCTTGTGGCACGGTGGAAATTTCTCAAAATTAAGAGCAATTTTCCTAGGATGGAGCTTATGCTGAGACTTCCCCTCTCTTTTTTGGCTACTGTTTTCTCGTTTGATCTGCATTCAAATTGGGCTGACTGGGAAATCTCTAAACTACATGACATCTTTGATGGTAACAAGTTTGTTTCATTTACCCACCTTAAAGATAGGTTTGGTGTTCCCTCATAGGCTTTTATGCAGTTTACTATTTTAACCCCTTCATGACCCAGCCTATTTTGGCCTTAATGACCTGGCTGTTTTTTGCAATTCTGACCAGTCTCCCTTTATGAGGTAATAACTCAGGAACGCTTCAACGGATCCTAGCGATTCTGAGATTGTTTTTTCGTGACATATTGGGCTTCATGATAGTTGTAAATTTAGGTCGATAATTTCTGAGTTTATTTGTGAAAAAAATGGAAATTTGGCAAAAATTTTGAAAATTTCGCAATTTTCACATTTTGAATTTTTATTCTGTTAAACCAGAGAGTTATGTGACACAAAATAGTTAATAGATAACATTTCCCACATGTCTACTTAACAGCAGCACAATTTTGGAAACCAATTTTTTTTTTTGCTAGGAAGTTATAAGGGTTAAAATTTGACCAGTGATTTCTCATTTTTACAACAAAATTTACAAAACCATTTTTTTAGGGACCACCTCACATTTGAAGTCAGTTTGAGGGTTCTATATGGCTAAAAATACCCCAAAGTGACACCATTCTAAAAACTGCACCCCTCAAGGTGCTCAAAACCACATTCAAGAAGTTTATTAACCCTTTAGGTGTTTCACAGCAGCAGAAGCAACATGGAAGTAAAAAATTAACATTTAACTTTTTAGTCACAAAAATGATTTTTAGCAACAATTTTTTTATTTTCCCAAGGGTAAAAGGAGAAACTGGACCACGACCATTGTTGTCCAATTTGTCCTGAGTATGCTGATACCTCATATGTGGGGGTAAACTACTGTTTGGGCACACGGCAGGGCTTGGAAGGGAAGGAGCGCCATTTGAGTTTTTGAATTAAAAATTGGCTCCAATCTTTAGCGGACCCCATGTCGCGTTTGGAGAGCCCCTGTGTGCCTAAACATTGGAGCTGCCCCACAAGTGACCCCATTTTGGAAACTAGACCCCCCAAGGAACTTATCTAGAAGCATAGTGAGCACTTTAAACCCTCAGGTGCTTCACAAATTGATCTGTAAAAATGAAAAAGTACTTTTTTTCACACAAAATTTATTTTAGCCTCAATTTTTTCATTTTCACATGGGCAACAGGATAAAATGGATCCTAAAATTTGTTGGGCAATTTCTCCTGAGTACGCCGATACCTCATATGTGGGGGTAAACCACTGTTTGTGTGCACGGCAAGGCTTGGAAGGGAAGGCGCGCCATTTGACTTTTTGAATGGAAAATTAGCTCCAATCGTTAGCGGACACCATGTCGCGTTTGGAGAGCCCATGTGTGCCTAAACATTGGAGCTCCCCTACAAGTGACACCATTTTGGAAACTAGACCCCCCAAGGAACTTATCTAGATGCTTAGTGAGCACTTAAAACTCCAAGGTGCTTCACAGAAGTTTATAACGCAGAGCCGTGAAAATAAAAAATAATTTTTCTTTCCTCAAAAATGATTTTAGCCTGGGATTTTTTATTTTCCCAAGGGTAATAGGAGAAATTGGACCCCAAATGTTGTTGTCCAGTTTGTCCTGAGTAAGATGATACCCCATATGTGGGGGTAAACCACTGTTTGGGCGCACGGCAGGGCTCGGAAGGAAAGGCACGCCATTTGGCTTTTTGAATGGAAAATTAGCTCCAATCATTAGCGGACACCATGGCGCATTTGGAGAGCTCCTGTGTGCCTAAACATTGGAGCTCCCCCACTATTGACCCCATTTTGGAAACTAGACCTCCCAAGGAACTAATCTAGATGTGTGGTGAGCACTTTGAACCCCCAAGTGCTTCACAGAAATTTATAACGCAGAGCCATGAAAAGAAAAAATAAGTTTTCTTTTCTCAAAAATGATTTTTGAGCCCACAATTTTTTATTTTCCCAAGGGTAACAGGAGAAATTGGACCCCAAAAGTTGTTTTCCAGTTTCTCCTGAGTACGCTGATACCCAATATGTGGGGGTAAACCACTGTTTTGGCACACGTCGGGGTTCGGAAGGGAAGTAGTGATGTTTTGAAATGCAGACTTTGATGGAATGCTCTGCGGCCGTCACGTTGCGTTTGCAGAGCCCCTGATGTGCCTAAACAGTAGGAACTCCCCACAAGTGACCCCATTTTGGAAACTAGACCCCCAACGGAACTTATCTAGATGTGTGGTGAGCACTTTGAACCCCCAAGTGCTTCACATAAGTTTATAACGCAGAGCCGTGAAAATAATAAATGTGTTTTCTTTCCTCAAAAATATTTTTTAGCCCAGAATTTTTTAATTTTCCCAAGGGTAACAGGAGAAATTTGACCTGAAAAGTTGTTGTACAGTTTCTCCTGAGTACACTGATACCCCATATGTGGGGGTAAACCACTGTTTTGGCACATGCCAGGGCTCGGAAGGGAAGTAGTGACGTTTTGGAATGCAGACTTTGATGGAATGGTTTGCGGGCATCATGTTACATTTGCAGAGCCCCTGATGTGCCTAAACAGTAGAAACCCTCCACAAGTGACCCCATTTTGGAAACTAGACCCCCCAAGGAACTTATCTAGATGTGTGGTGAGCACGTTCAACCCCCAAGTGCTTCACAGCAGTTTACAATGCAGAGCCGTGAAAATAAAAAATCATTTTTCTTTCCTCAAAAAAGATGTTTTAGCAAGCAATTTTTTATTTTCACAAGGGTAACAGGAGAAATTGGACCCCAATATGTGTTGCCCAGTTTGTTGTGAGTATGCTGATACCCCACATGTGGGGGTAAACCACTGTTTGGGCGCACGTCAGGGCTCGGAAGGGAAGTAGTGACATTTGAAATGCAGACTTTGATGGAATGGTCTGCGGGCGTCACATTGCATTTGCAGGGCCCCTGATGTGCCTAATCAGTAGAAACACCCCACAAGTGACCTCATTTTGGAAACTAGACCCCCCATGGAACTTATCTAGATGTGTGGTGAGCACTTTCAACCCCCAAGTGCTTCACAGAAGTTTATAACGCAGAGCCGTGAAAATAAAAAATAATTGTTCTTTCCTCAAAAATTATGTTTTAGCAAGTAGCAGTTTTAGCAGTTTTTTATTTTCGCAAGGGTAACAGGAGAAACTGGACACCAATAGTTGTTGCCCAGTTTGTCCTGAGTACGCTGGTACCCCATATGTAGGGGTATACCACTGTTTGGGCACATGCCGGGGCTCGGAAAGGAATTAGTGACGTTTTGGAATGCAGACTTTGATGGAATGGTTTGCGGGCATCATGTTACCTTTGCAGAGCCCCTGATATGCCTAAACAGTAGAAACCCCCCACAAGTGACCCCATTTTGGAAACTAGACCCCCCAAGGAACTTATCTAGATGTGTGGTGAGCACGTTCAACCCCCAAGTGCTTCACAGCAGTTTACAACGCAGAGCCGTGAAAATAAAAAATCATTTTTCTTTCCTCAAAAAAGATGTTTTAGCAAGCAATTTTTTATTTTCACAAGGGTTACAGGAGAAACTGGACCCCAATATGTGTTGCCCAGTTTGTTGTGAGTATGCTGATACCCCATATGTTGGGGTAAACCACTGTTTGGGTGCACGTCAGGGCTCGGAAGGGAAGTAGTGACATTTGAAATGCAGACTTTGATGGAATAGTCTGCGGGCGTCACGTTGCATTTGCAGGGCCCCTGATGTGCCTAATCAGTAGAAACACCCCACAAGTGACCCCATTTTGGAAACTAGACCCCCCAAGGAACTTATCTAGATGTGTGGTGAGCACTTTCAACCCCCAAGTGCTTCACAGAAGTTTATAACGCAGAGCCGTGAAAATAAAAAATAATTGTTCTTTCCTCAAAAATTATGTTTTAGCAAGTAGCAGTTTTAGCAGTTTTTTATTTTAGCAAGGTTAACAGGAGAAATTGGACCCCAATAGTTGTTGCCCAGTTTGTCCTGAGTATGCTGGTACCCCATATGTGGGGGTAAACCACTGTTTGTGCGCACGTCGGGGCTTGGAAGGGAGGGAGCACTATTTGACTTTTTGAACGCAAGATTGGCTGGAATCAATGGTGGCGCCATGTTGCGTTTGGAGACCCCTGATGTGCCTAAACAGTGGAAACCCCTCAATTCAAACTTCAACACTAACCCCAACACACCCCTAACTCTAATCCCAACTGTAGCCATAACCCTAAACACAACCCTAACCCCAACACACCCCTAACCACAACCCTAACCCCAACACACCCGTAACCCTAATCCCAACCCTAACCCTAATCCTAACCCTAATCCCAACACTAACCCTAATCCCAACCCTAACCACAACTGTAACCCCAAGACACCCCTAACCCTATCCGTAACCCTAACCACAAGCCTAATCTTAGCCCTAATTCCAACCCTAACTCTAATTCCAACCCTAACCCTAAGGCTATGTGCCCACGTTGCGGATTCGTGTGAGATTTTTCCGCACAATTTTTTAAAAATCCGCAGGTAAAAGGCACTGCGTTTTACCTGCGGATTTACAGCGGATTTCCAGTGTTTTTTTTGTGCGGATTTCACCTGCGGATTCCTATTGAAAAACAGGTGTAAAACGCTGCGGAATCCGCACAAAATTGACATGCTGCGGAAAATACAACGCAGCGTTTCCGCACGGTATTTTCCGCACCATGGGCACAGCGGATTTGGTTTTCCATAGGTGTACCTGGTACTGTAAACCTGATGCAAAACTGCTACGAATTCGCAGCGGCCAATCCGCTGCGGATCTGCGTCCAATCCGCTGCAGATCCGCGGCCAATCCGCTGCGGATCCACAGCCAAATCCGCACCGTGTGCACATGCCCTAACCCTAACCCTACCCCTAACCCAACCCCTAACCCTACCCTTAGCCCTAACCCTAGTTCTAACCCTAGTTCTAACCCTAACCCTAGTGGAAAAAGAAACAAATATATTTTCTTTTTTTTATTATTGTCCCTACCTATGGGGGTGATAAAGGGGGGTCATTTACTATTTTTTTATTTTGATCACTGTGATAGGTTATATCTCAGTGATCAAAATATACCTGGAATTAATCTGCCGGCCGGCAGATTCGGCGGGCACACTGCGCATGCGCCCTCCATTTTGGAAGATGGCGGCACCCATGGAGAAGACGGACGGACACCGGAAGGCCCGGTAAGTATGCAATGCAAAATTGACTGGAATTAAGATGGGACGCCATGTTGCGTTTGGAGAGCCCCTGATGTGTCTAAACATTAAAAACCCTCACAAGTGACACCATTTTGGAAAGTAGACCCCCTAAGGAACTTATCTAGATGTGATTTGAGAGCTTTGAACCCCCAAGTGTTTAACCACAGTTTATAACGCAGAGCTGTGAAAATAAAAATTCCTCTTTTTTTCACAGAAATGATATTTTAGCCCCAAGCTTTGTATTTTTACAAGGGTAACATAATAAATTGGACCACAAAAGTTGTTGTCCCATTTGTCCTGAGTACGCTGATACCCGATATGTGGGGGAGAACCACTGTTTGGGTGCATGACAGAGCTCGGAAGGGAAGGAGCGCCATTTGGAATGCAGACTTAAATGGATTGGTCTGCAGGCATCACGTTGCATTTGCAGAGCCCCTGATGTACCCAAACAGTAGAAACCCCCCACAAGTGACCCCAAATTGGAAACTAGACCTCCCAAGGAACTTATCTAGATGTGTTGTGAGAACTTTGAACCCCCAAGTGATTCACTACAGTTTATAACGCAGAGCCGTGAAAATAAAATTATACCTCCCATTTAGCATATGTTCACATGGAGCATTTTGGCTTTTGTTTTTGCTTTAACATTTGTGAGTGCTCTCACTCTTACATTTGGGAGGTCCCTCCCTCATACCAAACAGTTAGCAAGATAGTGGAATAGATATTCCTCATCCCATTACAATGCCATTTCAAACATGCTCATTTGAATTTTGGGCTTCAATCACCACCACCACCATGTCCACCGCCATGTCATTATGTGGACCTCGAATACAATTTGTGACTGTGTTGGCAAGAGCATGGCTGATATTATGTAACACGTGCTTATGTAATGGACGGCACACCAGGAAAAATAGTGGCAGCTAAGAATTGAGTACCATGGGGCTGCTACTGCCAAGAGGTTGCAGAAAGACTCAGTTCCCACAAGTCAAAATGGCAACATGTCCAGGGTTAGCAATCTGGCAATGTGGATGTTTAGCGTTAGGGCCTGTGGGTGGGTGGATATTTCTGCTTTCTGGTAAAAATCTGGGGTAGGGACAACTGAACTCTGCACTGGGACAATGAACCGGATGTGGTTGCTGACTGTTGTGTGTGTACAACTGCAGTTTGTGGACAGGAGGAATCAGCACCTGCTTCATGGTCAGCAGATTCGGAAGGCCATAACACAGTGGAAGGGGCAGTGGTTTCACCCTCAGACACAGATTTTTTATGCAGGCGTTCTGCCCACCTACTGAGGTGCTTGGCTGCCATGTGCTCTTGCATGCTGGTGGTGCTCAGGTTGACCGTGTTCTTGCCTCTTTTTAGCTTGGTTTGGAAGATGCTGTAAATTACAGGTTTTTTTACCCCAGCGTTGGGGTCATACGTTTACTGTGACTCTTGATGGTGGGAGAATGGAAGGCCAGGTTGCAGCTTCAGAGGATTAGCCTGTTAGCTACTGTGACTGGACCGTGTGGAAGACTTCGTGGTGCTGCTGATAAACACACTGAAGCCTTCATCTGCCATCCAATGGATATTACTATATGCTGGCACTGAGGAATATTATTTTGCAGTAAAAAAAAAATTATAGACTGCTACACAGGAATATTATTTATCTCCAAAGAAAATGTTTTTTTATATGCTGATACTACCTAATATTATTTGCCTCTACAAATAACTGATTTGTATATTTTGGTAGTGGATGAAACCCTCACTATTTCACCCTAATCTCACAGTCTGTTCCTTACTCTAAATTATACTACACAATGGAAAATATTGATTAAATGGGTCATGCAGCACAGGGTTACACCGTGGCCAAGAGGAAACTAATGTCCCTCTTCCATCAACAATATCACAATAATAATTTATTTGTGTGAGAGTACTCCCTGATAGATCCAAAACAGCAAAAAAACGGAGTAAGCATAGAATCTCACAAATCATTATAAAACGCTCAGTTTATTAAATAAATACCAGGTTGCAGCTTCAGAGGATTAGCCTGTTAGCTACTGCGACTGGACCGTGTGGAAGACTTCGTGGTGCTGCTGATAAACACACTGAAGCCTTCATCTGCCATCCAATGGATATTACTATATGCTGGCACTGAGGAATATTATTTTGCAGTAAAAAAAAAATTTAGACTGCTACACAGGAATATTATTTATCTCCAAAGAAAATGGTTTTTTATATGCTGATACTACCTAATATTATTTGCCTCTACAAATAACTGATTTGTATATTTTGGTAGTGGATGAAACCCTCACTATTTCACCCTAATCTCACAGTCTGTTCCTTACTCTAAATTATACTACACAATGGAAAATATCGATTAAATGGGTCATGCAGCACAGGGTTACACCGTGGCCAAGAGGAAACTAATGTCCCTCTTCCATCAACAATATCACAATAATTATAATTGCTTACCCATGGAAAGAAGTAAGTCCCACGAACTCCCTGACACCCCTGACGCGCGTTTCGCGGTCCAGCTTTCTCAAAGGGGAGACTCCCCTTTGAGAGGGTAAACAATTATAATTACACCTGTGTACCTTGCGGCTGGCTGTAGCGCAATTAACACTATGTGACTATATATTTGATGACATGCCATGCTTTTTGCACTGTGCACAGGGTATATGTACTGGGCTTGTACCATGGTATAACATATGCGTTCCCATGAATCTTCTGCTGTACCACTAGTCTGTTCCTTGGATTGTTCCTGTGTTTTATGTATCATATTTACATGACTTAATTGTTTTCTGGTATTTATTTAATAAACTGAGCGTTTTATAATGATTTGTGAGATTCTATGCTTACTCCGTTTTTTTGCTTTTACACAATGGAAAATAGCAGATATCTGCAGCATGTACATGCAAAGATGAGAACACCAAGGTGCCTGCCTTTTACTCTTCCTCCTATGAAATCTCTCCCTGCGCTATCTCCACCTAACAAAAGACTAATCTTCACAATCTTCAGCTATTAAAAGAGCTTTTTTGCAATGTGTTCAAGATGGTGCCTGCCCTTTTGACGCTGTAAGGCCAACCAATCACAGTAATGCCACACAAAAGATAGTGGCAGCATTACTGTGATTGGCAAGCCACCCCAGCATGTTCGTTGGCTGCAAATAAAATGCCAAACATGCTGGACGAGTCAATCGAATATACCGAGGTGAATGCTTAATTAATCGCTGAGTAAAGAGAAGGCCAAAAAGCATACCATTCATGTGAGTAACGAATAATGTCGAATGTATTCGCTCATCACTAGTAATAATGAGAAATGAAGCTGGGAAAAAAATTGAGCACATGGAGAAAGAGAGGTGCAAAAAGCCCTGTAAAGTCCTAACACCATTAGAAAGCAATCCTGCTACTTAGTGAAAAATAATATCAGCTGTTTCAACTTATGGCCTATTAAAAGGTGTCTCTCTACCAAGGTGCCATACCAGAAATATCTCCTGAAGAGTAAAACAAGTAAGCTGTCTCAAGACCAACGCAACCTTGCTGTTGAAAATCATAGTATTGGCATTAGTTACAGAGAAAATGCTAAACTTCTATAGGTTCCAGTGAGCACTTTGGTGCCATAATGTGTGTCAGGAGTTGAGTTCCCGCTGCTGCACAGGGGGAGTCTCGAGCCATGTCTGCTGCGGTCTCCCATTCTGCATCGGCCACAGTGGAGCCTGCTCAGGGGAAACGTCGGCCCCAGTGTCTCACTGAGTCTGATACTGTGCAAAGGGTTACTGCTGTCTCTCCAGGCTCTGCTATTGTACCCTGTACTGATCTGCGGCGAGCAGGCTTTTCTGGGACTAAGTCCTGCTTTGCACACACTGAGCATGCCCAGGGTAAGATCTCTCAGTGGAGATCAAGGGTCACATGCTCAGGTACTGCAGCAACTTCCATTGGTCCTCCAGGAAGGTCCTGTACCTGATCAAGTTCTGTGGAAGCCTTCCATTGGTCCTTCTTGGAAAGTCCTGTAGGTGCTGCAGCTATATAAGGTTCTCATGACTGCACGGCCAAGCACTAGTGTCAAATATGCACGAGCTCAGCGCCAGTGTGGTTGTGTGTGTGGTCAGGGACCCGGCTGAAATAAGCCCCTAGAATGCTGGCACCTCTGTCAAGGAGTTTTGTGTATGCAGTCTGGAACCCGGCTGAAATAAGCCCCTAGAATGCTGGCACCTCCGGCGAGGAGTTTATGTGTGAATTCAGGGCTGGCTAAAAGCCGATAGAATTCCGGCTCCACCGGAGAGGAGCTGCGTGTTGGTTGGACTGCTTGACCACTGTCGGCTCTACACAGTAGCTGTGTCCCCTGTGAGCTAAACAGGGCACAGCGTTCTCTTTACTATGGGCTCTGTGAAGTAACAGAGTTCGTTTATTCTAATTGGCTTCGCCGCCTTACTTAGCAGCAGGTTCTTTCCTGCATGGTGGATCCCGGGTTGCGAACGCACCTATCCCATCTAATAAATATATTTGGTGCGTTCCGCCAACCCTAACAGTGTGGAAGTGGAAAGAACATAATTTCACCACGACTAGGGCTCACCTCAAGATTTGAGACAGAGGAGTGAAAATAATTATCAGAAGAGTTTTCCAAGGACCAACTGTGAAGAGCTACAGAAAAATCTGGAATCGGCAGGTACAATTGTTTAAAAAAAAAACAATAAGTAATGCATTCAACCTCCAAGGCCTATATGCATGCTCACCATGCAAGACTCTTGAACAAAAAGCATGCTACAAGTGCATTTAAAATTTGGTCAGCAACATAGAGACAAACCTATGAAATACTGGGAGAATATAATCTGGTCAGATGAGACTAAAACTGAACTCTGTGGATGCTATAAAACACATCATGTTTGGAGGCCAAAAGGAATGCAATATCACCCCCTAAACACTATACCAAGAGTGAAATTTGAAGATGGGAACATCAAGGTGTTGTGCTGTTTATCAGCATATGACACGGTAAATGATAAATGAACAAATGTACAAATGGTGAAGTGGGGAAGAAATGGACTGCCGATGATGAAGTGGGTGAAAGGGGCTACAAATGATGAAGTGGGTAGAGGGGTCCTGCAAATGATGAAGTGGGGGGAGGACTGATAATGATGAAGCAAGGGTGACAGCAAATAATGAAGTGAGGGGGAACTGCAAATGATGAATTAAGGGTGAGGAATGGGGGACAGCAATGAAATTGAAGGTGGGGTGGAGATAGCAAATGATGAATGGAAGTACAGGGGTGGGAAGAGCAAATGATGATCAATTTTGAGGGTGGGGGGGTAAATGATGATCTATTGAGCCTGAAGGATGGGGGTAAGTGAATCTTGGTAGGGCAACAACAAATGATGGATTCAGGTAGGGGAAAGTAAATGATGTATTGATTGTGGGGGAGAGCAGTTTATAACTAGATGGGCATTTCCTGAAGGAAATACATGGTGCTTGAACAGCGCTGCCAGCTTTACAGCAGCACTTTTCACACACGGGACCGGGGGGCAACTTAATTTTCCACACCCGGGACCAGGGGGCACTTACTTTTGCACACGGGGCCGGGGGTGCACTTACTTTTGCACACGGGGCCGGGGGCGCACTTACTTTTGCACACGGGGCCGGGGGCGCACTTACTTTTGCACACGGGGCCGGGGGCGCACTTACTTTTGCACACGGGGCCGGGGGCGCACTTACTGTTGCACACGGGGCCGGGGGCGCACTTACTTTTGCACACGGGGCCGGGGGCGCACTTACTTTTGCACACGGGGCCGGGGGCACACTTACTTTTGCACACGGGGCCGGGGGCGCACTTACTTTTGCACACGGGGCCGGGGGCGCACTTACTTTTGCACACGGGGCCGGGGGCGCACTTACTTTTGCACACGGGGCCGGGGGCGCAATTACTTTTGCACACGGGGCCGGGGGCGCACTTACTTTTGCACACGGGGCCGGGGGCGCACTTACTTTTGCACACGGGGCCGGGGGCGCACTTACTTTTGCACACGGGGCCGGGGGCGCACTTACTTTTGCACACGGGACGAGAGGGTGTCATAGTCACTTTATTCTGATGTTTGACTTTGATAAATGATCATGTCCTAAAATGGACACCGTACATTTGCATAGCTGCCATCTTTGGAAGGTCAAGTTGGGGGGTAATGGAAAGTTCGCCATTATTTCCTATGGGAAATTTTTTTAAAAAAAATGCAATTTAAATAAAATCTACATATCGGATCGATTATAAAAGTCATAGCACACCTGTCCCCACCGAGGCCTTCGAAACGCCGCCTGAACGGGGTCTCTGCGCCGAGCGGTTCGGGCCGCATTAATTGCGGAAAACGCGGAGAAGAATAATAATAATAAACTAGATGGGCATTTCCTGAAGGAAATACATGGTGCTTGAACAGCGCTGCCAGCTTTACAGCAGCACTTTTCACACACGGGACCAGGGGGGCCACTTACTTTTCCACACCCGGGACCGGGACGCACTTACTTTTGCACACGGGGCCGGGGGCGCACTTACTTTTGCACACGGGGCCGGGGGCGCACTTACTTTTGCACACGGGGCCGGGGGCGCACTTACTTTTGCACACGGGGCCGGGGGCGCACTTACTTTTGCACACGGGGCCGGGGGCGCACTTACTTTTGCACACGGGGCCGGGGGCGCACTTACTTTTGCACACGGGGCCGGGGGCGCACTTACTTTTGCACACGGGGCCGGGGGCGCACTTACTTTTGCACACGGGGCCGGGGGCGCACTTACTTTTGCACACGGGGCCGGGGGCGCACTTACTTTGGCACACGGGGCCGGGGGCGCACTTACTTTTGCACACGGGACGAGAGGGTGTCATAGTCACTTTATTCTGATGTTTGACTTTGATAAATGATCATGTCCTAAAATGGACACCGTACATTTGCATAGCTGCCATCTTTGGAAGGTCAAGTTGGGGGGTAATGGAAAGTTCGCCATTATTTCCTATGGGAATTTTTTTTTAAAAAAATGCAATTTAAATAAAATCTACATATCGGATCGATTATAAAAGTCATAGCACACCTGTCCCCACCGAGGCCTTCGAAACGCCGCCTGAACGGGGTCTCTGCGCCGAGCGGTTCGGGCCGCATTAATTGCGGAAAACGCGGAGAAGAATAATAATAATAAACTAGATGGGCATTTCCTGAAGGAAATACATGGTGCTTGAAAAGCGCTGCCAGCTGCCAATGAACCTCAGGAGCATTCTGGCATGCAGGGCTCTGCCCCTGGGTATCCACTTTGGCCCCTTGGTAGCCACTTTGATGTGCGGGGCCCCTTGTTAGCAGCTTTGGCCCCTTGGTAGCCATTTTGGCATGCAGGAATCCTAGGTAGCCACTTTGGAGCACACAGCCTCTCGGTAGCCACTTTGGCCACATCCTCTTATATACAGACATCACTCCTATATACAGACAACACGCCTATATACAGACACAACTCCTACATACTGACATCCCTCTATATACAGACACCACTACCATATACAGACATCCCTCTATATACAGACACCACTCCTATATACAGACATCCCTCTATATACAGACACCACTCCTATATACAGACATACCCCTATATACAGACACCACTACAATATACAGACATCCTTCTATATACAGACACCACTCCTATATACAGACATCCCACTATATACAGACATCCCCTATATACAGACACCACTCCTATATACAGACATCTCTCCTATATACAGACATCCCTCTATATACAGACATCTCTCCCTTATACAGACATCTCTCCTATATACAGACATCCCCCTATATACAGACACCCCTCCTATATACAGACATCCCCCTATATACAGACACCACTTCTGTATACAGACATCCCTCTATATACAGACACCACTCCTATATACAGACACCACTCGTATATGCAGGCACCTCTCCTATATACAGACACCACTTCTATATACAGACATCCCCCTATATACAGACATCTCTCCTATATACGGACATTCCTCTATATACAGACACCACTCCTATATACAGACATCCCTCTGTATACAGACACCACTCCTATATACAGACATCCCTCTGTATACAGACACCACTCCTATATACAGACATCCCTCTATATACAGACACCACTCCTATATACAGACATCCTCTATATACAGACACCACTCCTATATACAGACATCCCTCTATATACAGACACCACTCCTATATACAGACATCCCTGTATATACAGACATCTCTCCTATATAGAGACATCCCTCTATATACAGACACCACTCCTATATACAGACATCCCCCTATATACAGACACCACTCCTATATACAGACATCCCCCTATATACAGACATCCCCTATATACATACACCACTCCTATATACAGACATCCCTCTGTATACAGACACCACTCCTATATACAGACATCCCTCTATATACAGACACCACTCCTATATACAGACATTTCTCTATATACAGACACCACTCCTATATACAGACATCCCCCTATATACAGACACCACTCCTATATACAGACATTTCTCTATATACAGACACCACTCCTATATACAGACATCCTTCTGTATACAGACACCACTCCTATATACAGACATCCCTCTATATACAGACACCACTCCTATATACAGACATCCCTCTATATACAGACACCACTCCTATATACAGACATCCCTCTGTATACAGACACCACTCCTATATACAGACATCCCTCTATATACAGACAACACTCCTATATACAGACATCCCTCTATATACAGACACCACTCCTATATACAGACATCCCTGTATATACAGACATCTCTCCTATATACAGACATCCCTCTATATACAGACACCACTCCTATATACAGACATCCCCCTATATACAGACAACACTCCTATATACAGACATCCCACTATATACAGACACCTCTGCTATATATAGACATCCCTCTGTATACAGACACCACTCCTATATACAGACATCCCTCTATATACAGACACCACTCCTATATACAGACATCCCTCTATATACAGACACCACTCCTATATACAGACATCCCCCTATATACAGACACCACTCTTATATACAGACATCCCTCTATATACAGACACCACTCCTATATACAGACATCCCTCTGTATACAGACACCACTACTATATACAGACATCCCTCTATATACAGACACCACTCCTATATACAGACATTCCTCTATATACAGACATCTCTCCTATATACAGACATCCCTCTATATACAGACACCACTCCTATATACAGACATCCCTCTGTATACAGACACCACTGCTATATACAGACATCCCACTATATACAGACACCACTCTTATATACAGACATCCCCCTATATACAGACATCCCCCTATGTACAGACACCACTCCTATATACAGACATCCCTCTGTATACAGACACCACTCCTATATACAGACATCCCCCTATATACAGACACCACTCCTATACACAGACATCCCTCTATGTACAGACACCACTCCTATATACAGACATCCCTCTGTATACAGACACCAATCCTATACACAGACATCCCTCTATGTACAGACACCACTCCTATATACAGACATCCCTCTGTATACAGACACCACTCCTATATACAGACATCCCCCTATATACAGACACCACTCCTATACACAGACATCCCTCTATGTACAGACACCACTCCTATATACAGACATCCCTCTGTATAAAGACATCAATCCTATACACAGACATCCCTCTATGTACAGACACCACTCCTATATACAGACATCCCTCTTTATACAGACACCACTCCTATATACAGACATCCCTCTATATACAGACACCACTCCTATATACAGACATCCCTCTATATACAGACACCACTCCTATATACAGACATCCCTCTGTATACAGACACCATTTCTATATACAGACATCCCTCTATATACAGACACCACTCCTATATACAGACATCCCTCTATATACAGACACCACTCCTATATACAGACATCCCCCTATATACAGACACCACTCCTATATACAGACATCCCTCTATATACAGACACCTCTCCTATATACAGACATCCCTCTATATACAGACAACACTCCTATATACAGACATCCCCCTATATACAGACACCACTCCTATATACAGACATCCCCCTATATACAGACACCACTCCTATATACAGACATCCCCCTATATACAGACACCACTCCTATATACAGACATCCCTCTGTATACAGACACCACTCCTCTATACAGACATCCCTCTGTATACAGACACCACTGCTATATACAGACATCTCTCTATATACAGACACCACTCCTATATACAGACATCTCTCTATATACAGACACCACTCCTATATACAGACATCCCTCTATATAAAGACACCACTCCTATATACAGACATCCCTGTATATACAGAAATCTCTCCTATATACAGACATCCCTCTATATACAGACACCAATCCTATATACAGACATCCCCCTATATACAGACAAAACTCCTATATACAGACATCCCCCTATATACAGACACCACTCCTATATTCAAACATCCCTCTGTATACAGACACCACTCCTATATACAGACATCCCTCTGTATACAGACACCACTCCTATATACAGACATCCCTCTATATACAGACACCACTCCTATATACAGACATCCCTCTATATACAGACAACACTCCTATATACAGACATCCCCCTATATACAGACACCACTCCTATATACAGACATCCCCCTATATACAGACACCACTCCTATATACAGACATCCCCCTATATACAGACACCACTCCTATATACAGACATCCCTCTGTATACAGACACCACTCCTCTATACAGACATCCCTCTGTATACAGACACCACTGCTATATACAGACATCTCTCTATATACAGACACCACTCCTATATACAGACATCTCTCTATATACAGACACCACTCCTATATACAGACATCCCTCTATATAAAGACACCACTCCTATATACAGACATCCCTGTATATACAGAAATCTCTCCTATATACAGACATCCCTCTATATACAGACACCAATCCTATATACAGACATCCCCCTATATACAGACAAAACTCCTATATACAGACATCCCCCTATATACAGACACCACTCCTATATTCAGACATCCCTCTGTATACAGACACCACTCCTATATACAGACATCCCTCTGTATACAGACACCACTCCTATATACAGACATCCCTCTATATACAGACACCACTCCTATATACAGACATCCCCCTATATACAGACACCACTCCTATATACAGACATCCCTCTATATACAGACACCAATCCTATATACAGACATCCCTCTATATACAGACACCACTCCTATATACAGACATCTGCCTATATACAGACACCATTACTATATACAGACATCCCTCTGTATACAGACACCACTCCTATATACAGACATCCCTCTATATACAGACACCACTCCTATATACAGACATCCCTCTATATACAGACACCACTCCTATATACAGACATCCCCTTATATACAGATACCACTCTTATATACAGACATCCCTCTATATACAGACACCACTCCTATATACAGACATCCCTCTGTATACAGACACCACTACTATATGCAGACATCCCTCTATATACAGACACCACTCCTATATACAGACATCCCTCTATGTACAGACACCACTCCTATATACAGACATCCCTCTATATACAGACATCTCTCCTATATACAGACATCCCTCTATATACAGACACCACTCCTATATACAGACATCCCTCTATATACAGACATCTCTCCTTTATACAGATATCCCTCTATGTACAGACACCACTCCTATATACAGACATCCCCCTATATACAGACACCACTCTTATATACAGACATCCCTCTATATACAGACACCACTCCTATATACAGACATCCCTCTATATATAGACACCACTCTTACATACAGACATCCCTCTATATACAGACACCACTCCTATATACATTCATCCCCCTATATACAGACATCACTCCTATATACAGACATCCCTCTATATACAGACACCACTCCTATATACAGACATCCCTCTTTATACAGACACCACTCCTATATACAGACGATCCCCTATATACAGACACCACTCCTATATACAGACATCCCCCTATATACAGACACCACTAGGGTTGAGCGACTTTCATTTTTTTAAGATCGAGTAGGGTTTTGGGAAACCCGATTTTGTCCAGAGTCGAGTCGAGTGCAGTCGGCCGATTATCGCTAAAAGTCGGGGATCGACCGAAACACGAAACCCAATGCAAGTCAATGGGGAAGCATAGTCGGCAGTGAGTGGAGGCCAGGAAAACACCTACAGTGCCCATTTTAATGCCAAAAACATCCATTCTTGTTTCTGAAGCTTGCCAATCTTAATTAACTGTATAATAATAGTTGGGCATAAGGAATTGGGGGAAAGTTGTGGGGGGAGTAGGGCTGGCTCAAGTTTTTCGTGGGCCCAGGAAATGCGGACTACGTCACGGCGGTGTTGCAGGGAAAGGTAAGTATTTAAAAGTTGCAAGTGCTGTGATCCTGAGCAAGCAGGGGGGGCCCACTCGTTCGCATTGCCACTGGCACAGGGCCCCTCAAAGTACGGCGGTGTGTTTGCATGGCGGGGGCGCCTCCCACCAGCAGCGACACTTTTGCGTACTCTGAGGGGCCCTGTGCCAGTGACGTCGCCAACGAGTATGCCCCCCCACCTGATGAAGGAACCTGCACTTTCATCTGCACCTTCCTCTTTGTCCCTGTGTAAGGTGGTATAACATGCGGGAAGGGGAACCTTACTTTCAGCAGGGTCAGATTCTGGCTGTGTAGAGTACAAGGGGAATGTAGTGGTCTAGGTCAATGTACCAGCAGACTCATTTAGCAGTGGCTGGGCAATGGGCAGGATGAGGAGGAAACAGATATAGGGCCAAAGAATAAAGTAGGCTACATGCAGTTCAAAATTGGTAACAGGACTAAACAGGCGGCATTGCTTTGTTCAGTGGAGTAGCAAACCCAAGAGCAGCAGACACTGTTTCAAGGGCCTAACCACACTAGTAGGCCAAATGCAGTTTAATATCTGATAGTATAGGGCGAAAGCCAGAATGTGGAAGCTCAGCTTTGTTCAGTTGAGGACAACACCAGGGAGGGGCAGACACCTTTAGTAGGCCGGAAAAGCCTATTGCATTTTTTAAAATGGTAATTTGGAGCAGAAGGTTGAAGCTCAGCTTTATTTAGTTGAGGGCAACACCAGGGAGGGGCAGAAGCCGTTAGTAGGCCCTAACCACCATTTTTTTTTTTTTTAAAACCACTTAATGAGAGCCGGAAGGTTGAAGCTCAGCTTTATTTAGTTGAGGACAACACCAGGGAGGGGCAGAAGCCGTTAGTAGGCCCTAACCACCATTTTTTTTTTAAAACCACATAATGAGAGCCGGAAGGTTGAAGCTCAGCTTTATTTAGTTGAGGACAACACCAGGGAGGGGCAGAAGCCGTTAGTAGGCCCTAACCACCATTTTTTTTTTAAAACCACTTAATGAGAGCCGGAAGGTTGAAGCTCAGCTTTATTTAGTTGAGGACAACACCAGGGAGGGGCAGAAGCCGTTAGTAGGCCCTAACCACCATTTTTTTTTTTTTTAAAACCACATAATGAGAGCCGGAAGGTTGAAGCTCAGCTTTATTTAGTTGAGGACAACACCAGGGAGGGGCAGAAGCCGTTAGTAGGCCCTAACCACCATTTTTTTTTTAAAACCACTTAATGAGAGCCGGAAGGTTGAAGCTCAGCTTTATTTAGTTGAGGACAACACCAGGGAGGGGCAGAAGCCGTTAGTAGGCCCTAACCACCATTTTTTTTTTTTAAACCACATAATGAGAGCCGGAAGGTTGAAGCTCAGCTTTATTTAGTTGAGGACAACACCAGGGAGGGGCAGAAGCCGTTAGTAGGCCCTAACCACCAATTTTTTTTTTTTTAAAACCACTTAATGAGAGCCGGAAGGTTGAAGCTCAGCTTTATTTAGTTGAGGACAACACCAGGGAGGGGCAGAAGCCGTTAGTAGGCCCTAACCACCATTTTTTTTTAAAAACCACTTAATGAGAGCCGGAAGGTTGAAGCTCAGCTTTATTTAGTTGAGGACAACACCAGGGAGGGGCAGAAGCCGTTAGTAGGCCCTAACCACCATTTTTTTTTTAAAACCACTTAATGAGAGCCGGAAGGTTGAAGCTCAGCTTTATTTAGTTGAGGACAACACCAGGGAGGGGCAGAAGCCGTTAGTAGGCCCTAACCACCATTTTTTTTTTTTAAACCACATAATGAGAGCCGGAAGGTTGAAGCTCAGCTTTATTTAGTTGAGGACAACACCAGGGAGGGGCAGAAGCCGTTAGTAGGCCCTAACCACCAATTTTTTTTTTTTAAAAACCACTTAATGAGAGCCGGAAGGTTGAAGCTCAGCTTTATTTAGTTGAGGACAACACCAGGGAGGGGCAGAAGCCGTTAGTAGGCCCTAACCAAAGTTGAAGGCCAAATGCAGTTTAATTTCTGATACTATAGGCCGAAAGCCAGAAGGTGGAAGTTCCGATTTAGACAGTGGAGGACAATTTGAATTAGGGACTGCAGACAGACTTAGTAGGCTGTCCCCTGTGGACCATGCATCCACCACATTAACCCATTGCGCCGTAATGGACACGTAATCTTCCGTGGCCATGCCTACAGGTCCATGCGTCTGTTGTCAGGTGCACCTTTGTACTCACAGATTGCCAGAGTGCATGGACAATGCGGTCTTCTACATGCTGGTGGAGGGTTGGGATGGCTTTTCTCGCAAAAGAAGTGTCGACTGGTTAGCTTGTAGCGTGGTACAGCGTAGTCCATCATGGCCTTATTAATAGTAAATAAAATATATAACTAGGCTCTATGAACTTTTAAATAGGTTCCAGGGGTACACGGGCAGCATTGGTGTGGTCAGTGGAGGAGTATTGCAAGTAGGGGCTGCAGACAGGCTATCAAAGGCCTAAAATAACAAACAGTAGGCAGTCATGGCAGTTTTACATCGGTTACATGGATACACAGGCAGGCACTCCAGGCAGCATTGTGCTCAGTGGAGGAGTATTGCAAGTAGGGGCCGCAGACAGGCTATCAAAGGCCTAAAATAACAAACAGTAGGCAGTCATGGCAGTTTTACATCGGTTACATGGATACACAGGCAGGCACTCCAGGCAGCATTGTGGTCAGTGGAGGAGTATTGCAAGTAGGGGCCGCAGACAGGCTATCAAAGGCCTAAAATAACAAACAGTAGGCAGTCATGGCAGTTTTACATCGGTTACATGGATACACAGGCAGCTAGGTGGTGAGTGGAGGAGTATTTAAAGTAAGGACCGCAGACAGGCTATCAAAGGCCTAACATAACAAACAATAGGCTCATGGCAGTTTTACAGCGGTTACATGGATACACGGGCAGGCAGCTTGGTGGTGAGTGGAGGAGTATTTAAAGTATGGACCGCAGACAGGCTTCGAAGGCCTAACACAATAAAATGGGCTGGCTGTAGGCACTTTAAAATTGGTTCCAGGGGTACACGGGCAGCAGTGGTCTGGTCAGTGGAGGACTAGTGGAAGTATGGACCGCAGACAGGCTTCGAAGGCCTAACACAATAAAATGGGCTGGCTGTAGGCACTTTAAAATTGGTTCCAGGGGTACACGGGCAGCAGTGGTCTGGTCAGTGGAGGCCTAGTGGAAGTATGGACCGCAGACAGGCTTCGAAGGCCTAACACAATAAAATGGGCTGGCTGTAGGCACTTTAAAATTGGTTCCAGGGGTACACGGGCAGCAGTGGTCTGGTCAGTGGAGGCCTAGTGGAAGGAGGGACCGCAGACAGGCTTCGAAGGCCTAACACAATAAAATGGGCTGGCTGTAGGCACTTTAAAATTGGTTCCAGGGGTACACGGGCAGCAGTGGTCTGGTCAGTGGAGGCCTAGTGGAAGGAGGGACCGCAGACAGGCTTCGAAGGCCTAACACAATAAAATGGGCTGGCTGTAGGCACTTTAAAATTGGTTCCAGGGGTACACGGGCAGCAGTGGTCTGGTCAGTGGAGGCCTAGTGGAAGTATGGACCGCAGACAGGCTTCGAAGGCCTAACACAATAAAATGGGCTGGCTGTAGGCACTTTAAAATTGGTTCCAGGGGTACACGGGCAGCAGTGGTCTGGTCAGTGGAGGCCTAGTGGAAGGAGGGACCGCAGACAGGCTTCGAAGGCCTAACACAATAAAATGGGCTGGCTGTAGGCACTTTAAAATTGGTTCCAGGGGTACACGGGCAGCAGTGGTCTGGTCAGTGGAGGCCTAGTGGAAGGAGGGACCGCAGACAGGCTTCGAAGGCCTAACACAATAAAATGGGCTGGCTGTAGGCACTTTAAAATTGGTTCCAGGGGTACACGGGCAGCAGTGGTCTGGTCAGTGGAGGCCTAGTGGAAGTATGGACCGCAGACAGGCTTCGAAGGCCTAACACAATAAAATGGGCTGGCTGTAGGCACTTTAAAATTGGTTCCAGGGGTACACGGGCAGCAGTGGTCTGGTCAGTGGAGGCCTAGTGGAAGGAGGGACCGCAGACAGGCTTCGAAGGCCTAACACAATAAAATGGGCTGGCTGTAGGCACTTTAAAATTGGTTCCAGGGGTACACGGGCAGCAGTGGTCTGGTCAGTGGAGGCCTAGTGGAAGGAGGGACCGCAGACAGGCTTCGAAGGCCTAACACAATAAAATGGGCTGGCTGTAGGCACTTTAAAATTGGTTCCAGGGGTACACGGGCAGCAGTGGTCTGGTCAGTGGAGGCCTAGTGGAAGGAGGGACCGCAGACAGGCTTCGAAGGCCTAACACAATAAAATGGGCTGGCTGTAGGCACTTTAAAATTGGTTCCAGGGGTACACGGGCAGCAGTGGTCTGGTCAGTGGAGGCCTAGTGGAAGGAGGGACCGCAGACAGGCTTCGAAGGCCTAACACAATAAAATGGGCTGGCTGTAGGCACTTTAAAATTGGTTCCAGGGGTACACGGGCAGCAGTGGTCTGGTCAGTGGAGGCCTAGTGGAAGTATGGACCGCAGACAGGCTTCGAAGGCCTAACACAATAAAATGGGCTGGCTGTAGGCACTTTAAAATTGGTTCCAGGGGTACACGGGCAGCAGTGGTCTGGTCAGTGGAGGACTAGTGGAAGGAGGGAGCGCAGAAAGGCTTCAAAGGCCTAAAATAACAAACAATAGGCTCATGGCAGTTTTACAGCGGTTACATGGATACACGGGCAGGCAGCTTGGTGGTCAGTGGAGGAGTAGGGACCGCAGACAGGCTATCAAAGGCCTAAAATAACAAACAATAGGCTCATGGCAGTTTTACAGCGGTTACATGGATACACGGGCAGGCAGCTTGGTGCTGAGTGGAGGAGTAGTGCAAGGAGTGTCTGTCCCAGTACTCCCAAAATATAAATAGATGTTAATGTCTCGCAAAACAACCAAAACAAAAAAAAAGATGGCATACTTAGGTACAGGGGTGGGCTCATCTGCTGTGTTTCTGACATAGTAATTTGGCAGTAACTATTTAATGGTGCCAATATAGGACACAGACACAGACTACTTTAAGTTGCATCATAGATGTCTACAAATTTGTATTGTCAGTGCCAGACATTGAATGATGTCAGCGAATAGACTAAAGATTGGTGGAGCTGTGCGACATAATTTTGCACGTAGTACAGCCCAGTTTGAGCTGGGGTAGGGGGGAACTCTCTTGAGGCCGGCGGGACCGCCCCAGGGCCACTCATGTTACAACGGTGTGTCTGACGTTGGGTGCGCACCACCACCGCCAGAGACACTACATTGTACTATGAGGGACCCAGTAGCAATGCCGTCAACCAAAAGCGAGCACACCCACCTCTTCAGACAAACAGCAGTCTCACGGGTGCTTGCGCCAAGTCGCGATACCACGGCCCCGTGTGGGGAGTTTGGCCATTTAGGGAGGTGTAAACATGTCGTATGCTGTACAATCTGCAGCAGCAAATTAGACATTAGAAAAGTAATTCACAGGCAAGAGCTTTTCATAGGAAAGCTAGGTGTCGGCCGGGCAAGGTGGGGCAAAAGATTTTGAAATCCAGTTGTGGTTCATTTTAATGAATGTTAGATCGTCAACATTTTGGGTAGCCAGACGAGTCCTTTTTTCGGTTAATATTGACCCTGCAGCACTGAATACTCTTTCTGATAGGACACTTGCTGCCGGGCAAGCAAGCTCCTGCAATGCATATTCTGCCAATTCTGGCCAGGTGTCTAATTTGGAGGCCCAGTAATCAAATGGGAATGACGGTTGAGGGAGAACATCGATAAGGGATGAAAAATAGTTAGTAACCATACTGGACAAATGTTGTCTCCTGTCACTTTCAATTGATGCAGCAGTACCTGTCCTGTCTGCGGTCATAGCAAAATCACTCCACAACCTGGTCAGAAAACCCCTCTGTCCAACGCCACTTCTGATGTGTGCACCCCTAACACTCCTAGTCTGCTGCCCCCTGGAGCTCGTGTGAGAACGATCACGTGCGCTGTGTGCTGGGAATGCCTGAAGCAAACGGTCAACAAGAGTTGATTGTTTGGTTGCTAATATTAGTTCCAAGTTCTCATGTGGCATAACATTTTGCAATTTGCCTTTATAGCGTGGATCAAGGAGGCAGGCCAACCAGTAATCGTCATCGTTCATCATTTTCGTAATGCGTGTGTCCCTTTGTAGGATACGTAAGGCATAATCCGCCATGTGGGCCAAAGTTCCACTTGTCAAATCTCCGGTTGTGATTGGTTGAGGGGCAGTTGCAGGCAAATCTACGTCACTTGTGTCCCTCAAAAAACCAGAACCCGGCCGTGACACGCAACCAATTTCCTGTGCCCCCGTGAAAGTTTCCGCATTAAAAATATACTCATCCCCATCATCCTCCTCGTCCTCCACCTCCTCTTCGCCCGCTACCTCGTCCTGTACACTGCCCTGACCAGACAATGGCTGACTGTCATCAAGGCTTCCCTCTTCCTCTGGTGCAGACGCCTGCTCCTTTATGTGCGTCAAACTTTGCATCAGCAGACGCATTAGGGGGATGCTCATGCTTATTACGGCGTTGTCTGCACTAACCAGCCGTGTGCATTCCTCAAAACACTGAAGGACTTGACACATGTCTTGTATCTTCGACCACTGCACACCTGACAACTCCATGTCTGCCATCCTACTGCCTGCCCGTGTATCCTCCCACAAATAAATAACAGCACGCCTCTGTTCGCACAGTCTCTGAAGCATGTGCAGTGTTGAGTTCCACCTTGTTGCAACGTCTATGATTAGGCGATGCTGGGGAAGGTTCAAAGACCGCTGATAGGTCTGCATACGGCTGGCGTGTACAGGCGAACGTCGGATATGTGAGCAAAGTGCACGCACTTTGAGGAGCAGGTCGGAGAACCCAGGATAAGTTTTCAATAAGCACTGCACCACCAGGTTTAAGGTGTGAGCCAGGCAAGGAATGTGTTTCAGTTGGGAAAGGGAGATGGCAGCCATGAAATTCCTTCCGTTATCACTCACTACCTTGCCTGCCTCAAGATCTACTGTGCCCAGCCACGACTGCGTTTCTTGTTGCAAGAACTCGGACAGAACTTCCGCGGTGTGTCTGTTGTCGCCCAAACACTTCATAGCCAATACAGCCTGCTGACGCTTGGCAGTAGCTGGCCCATAATGGGACAACTGGTGTGCAACAGTGTCATCTGCCGATGGAGTGGTTGGCCGACTGCGTTCTGTGGAAGAGCTGTAGCTTCTGCAGGAGGACGAGGAGGAGGAGGAGGGGGTGCGAACGCCTACAGCCAACTGTTTCCTAGACCGTGGGCTAGGCACAACTGTCCCTAAATTGATGTCGCCTGTGGACCCTGCATCCACCACATTCACCCAGTGTGCCGTGATGGACACATAACGTCCCTGGCCATGCCTACTGGTCCATGCATCTGTAGTCAGGTGCACCTTTGTACTCACAGATTGCCTGAGTGCATGGACGATGCGCTGTTTAACATGCTGGTGCAGGGCTGGGATGGCTTTTCTGGAAAAAAAGTGTCGACTGGGTAGCTCGTATCGTGGTTCAGCGTACTCCATCAGGGCTTTGAAAGCTTCGCTTTCAACTAACCGGTAGGGCATCATCTCTAACGAGATTAGTCTAGCTATGTGGGCGTTAAAACCCTGTGTACGCGGATGCGAGGATAAGTACTTCCTTTTTCTAACCAGAGTCTCATGTAGGGTGAGCTGGACTGGAGAGCTGTAGATCGTGGAACTTTCGGGTGTGCCGGTGGACATGGCAGACTGAGAGACGGTTGGAGACGGTATTGTTTCCGCCGGTGCCCTACATGCAATATTTCCTCCTACAAAACTGGTGATTCCCTGACCCTGACTGCTTTTGGCTGGCAAAGAAACCTGCACAGATACTGCCGGTGGTGCGGAAAATGGTGGCCTTACAGTGACGGAAGGGATGTTGCGTTGCTGACTAGCTTCATTGGCCGAGGGTGCTACAACCTTGAGGGACGTTTGGTAGTTAGTCCAGGCTTGAGAATGCATGGTGGTTAAGTGTCTATGCATGCAACTAGTATTTAGACTTTTCAGATTCTGACCTCTGCTTAAGCTAGTTGAACATTTTTGACAGATGACTTTGCGCTGATCAGTTGGATGTTGTTTAAAAAAATGCCAGACTGCACTCTTCCTAGACTCTGATCCCTTTTCAGGGATTGCAGACTGAGCTTTAACCGGATGGCAACGCTGTGCTCCAACAGGTTTTGGCTTTGACACGCGTTTTGGTCCAGATACGGGCCCGGCAGATGGAACCTGTTGCGATGTTGATGCCTGCTGCGGCCCCTCCTCCACCTCCGCTTCTGAACTACTGCCGCCTGCACCCTGTTCCCCCAATGGCTGCCAATCGGGGTCAATAACTGGGTCATCTATTACCTCCTCTTCGAGCTCGTGTGCAACTTCGTCTGTGTCACTGTGTCGGTCGGTGGTATAGCGTTCGTGGCGGGGCAACATAGTCTCATCAGGGTCTGATTGTGGATCTGTACCCTGAGAGGGCAATGTGGTGGTCTGAGTCAAAGGAGCAGCATAGTACTCTGGCTGTGGCTGTGCATCAGTGCACTCCATGTCAGAATATACTTGTAATGGCCATGGCCTGTTAAATGTTTCACTTTCTAAGCCAGGGACGGTATGTGTAAAGAGCTCCATGGAGTGACCCGTTGTGTCGCCTGCTGCATCCTTCTCTCTTGTTGTAGTTTTTGCTGAGGAGGACAAGGAAGCGACTTGTCCCTGACCGTGAACATCCACAAGCGACGCGCTGCTTTTACATTTACCAGTTTCGGAAGAGGAGGCAAAAGAGCTAGAGGCTGAGTCTGCAATGTAAGCCAAAACTTGCTGTTGCTGCTCCGCCTTTAAAAGCGGTTTTCCTACTCCCAGAAAAGAGAGCGTTCGAGGCCTTGTGTAGCCTGACGACGAAACTGGCTCCACAGCTCCAGACTTAGGTGGAATATTTTTATCCCCACGACCACCTGATGCTCCACTACCACTACCATCATTACCAGCTGACAATGAACGCCCACGACGACCTCTTGCACCAGACTTCCTCATTGTTTTAAAATCTTAACCAAAGTAACTTTATTTGTTGCTATCAAACAACTTACACGGTGAGCTATAACTTCAGTATGATTTCAATATCCCTTAACAGGTTGGTGAGACCACAAGGAAAATCAGGCACAATGTTACACACTCTGTTTTCTGTGGCACAAAATCACAGAGATGACACACACGCAGGACTGTCACTCAAGCACTAATGTCAATATTAATCTCCCACCTAATTTATTTATTTTTTTTTCTCAGGGAGACTTTAGAAACCAAATAATATTAAAAAAAAAAAAAAAAGGCTTTCTATGGCCCACAATTAGAGAGAGAGAGGTGGCACAACCAGGAGTCAAGACTGGCACACAAGCTGAAAGGGCAATATTACTCTCCCACTGTTTTTTTAGGTTTTTTTTTTTTTTTCAGGGAGAATTAGAAACCAAATAATATTAAAAAAAAAAAAAATAGGCTTTCTATGGCCCACTGAATGAAAGGGAGAGAGGTGGCACACCCAGGAGTCAAGACTGGCACACAAGCTGAAAGGGCAATATTACTCTCCCACTGTTTTTTTAGGTTTTTTTTTTTTTTTCAGGGAGAATTAGAAACCAAATAATATTAAAAAAAAAAAAAATAGGCTTTCTATGGCCCACTGAATGAAAGGGAGAGAGGTGGCACACCCAGGAGTCAAGACTGGCACACAAGCTGAAAGGGCAATATTACTCTCCCACTGTTTTTTTATGTATTTTTTGTTTTTTCAGGGAGACTTTAGAAACCCAATAATATTTTAAAAAAAAAATAAATAGGCTTTCTATGGCCCACTGAATGAGAGGGAGAGAGGTGGCACACCCAGGAGTCAAGACTGGCACACAAGCTGAAAGGGCAATATTACTCTCCCACTGTTTTTTTAGGTTTTTTTTTTTTTTTCAGGGAGAATTAGAAACCAAATAATATTAAAAAAAAAAAAAAAAAAAAAAAAATAGGCTTGCTATAGCCCACTGAATGAGAGATAGCACACACAGCAGTGGCACACAAGCCCTTACTGAGGCCAATATTTTTCTCCCACTGATTGATGTAGTGTTTTTGTGTTGAGGTAGAATTTAGAACACAAATCACGGAAAAAATAAATAGGCTTTCTATGGCCCACTGAATGAAAGGGAGAGAGGTGGCACACCCAGGAGTCAAGACTGGCACACAAGCTGAAAGGGCAATATTACTCTCCCACTGTTTTTTTATGTATTTTTTGTTTTTTCAGGGAGACTTTAGAAACCCAATAATATTTAAAAAAAAAAATAAATAGGCTTTCTATGGCCCACTGAATGAGAGGGAGAGAGGTGGCACACCCAGGAGTCAAGACTGGCACACAAGCTGAAAGGGCAATATTACTCTCCCACTGTTTTTTTAGGTTTTTTTTTTTTTTTCAGGGAGAATTAGAAACCAAATAATATTAAAAAAAAAAAAATAGGCTTTCTATGGCCCACTGAATGAAAGGGAGAGAGGTGGCACACCCAGGAGTCAAGACTGGCACACAAGCTGAAAGGGCAATATTACTCTCCCACTGTTTTTTTATGTATTTTTTGTTTTTTTCAGGGAGACTTTAGAAACCCAATAATATTTAAAAAAAAAAATAAATAGGCTTTCTATGGCCCACTGAATGAGAGGGAGAGAGGTGGCACACCCAGGAGTCAAGACTGGCACACAAGCTGAAAGGGCAATATTACTCTCCCACTGTTTTTTTATGTATTTTTTGTTTTTTTCAGGGAGACTTTAGAAACCCAATAATATTTAAAAAAAAAAATAAATAGGCTTTCTATGGCCCACTGAATGAGAGGGAGAGAGGTGGCACACCCAGGAGTCAAGACTGGCACACAAGCTGAAAGGGCAATATTACTCTCCCACTGTTTTTTTAGGTTTTTTTTTTTTTTTCAGGGAGAATTAGAAACCAAATAATATTAAAAAAAAAAAAATAGGCTTTCTATGGCCCACTGAATGAAAGGGAGAGAGGTGGCACACCCAGGAGTCAAGACTGGCACACAAGCTGAAAGGGCAATATTACTCTCCCACTGTTTTTTTATGTATTTTTTGTTTTTTTCAGGGAGACTTTAGAAACCCAATAATATTTAAAAAAAAAAATAAATAGGCTTTCTATGGCCCACTGAATGAGAGGGAGAGAGGTGGCACACCCAGGAGTCAAGACTGGCACACAAGCTGAAAGGGCAATATTACTCTCCCACTGTTTTTTTAGGTTTTTTTTTTTTTTCAGGGAGACTTTTGAAACCAAATAATATTAAAAAAAAAAAAAAAAAAAAAATATAGGCTTGCTATAGCCCACTGAATGATAGCGCACACACAGCAGTGGCACACAAGCCCTGACTGAGGCCAATATTTTTCTCCCACTGATTGATGTAGTGTTTCTGTGTTGAGGTAGATTTTAGAACACAAATCACGGAAAAAATAAATAGGCTTTCTATGGCCCACTCAGTGAGAGATGGCACACACAGGGATGGCACTGTAGCAGAAATGCCAATCTTAATCTCCCACAAAAAAAAAACAAAACAAAAAAAAAACTGTCCTACAATTACTATCTCCCTGCAGTAATGTAAGCCAGGTATGGCAGGCAGCAATAGGAGTGGACTGATGCACAAATTAAATAAAAAGTGTGGACAAACAAAAAAGATAGCTGTGCAGAAAGGAAGGAACAAGAGGATATGTGCTTTGAAAAAAGCAGTTGGTTTCCACAGTGGCGTACACACAGCAATACAGCTATCACGGAGCCTTCTAGGGCAGCCCAATGAGCTACAGCGCTGAGGGGAAAAAAAAAAAAAAATAGCTTCCACTGTTCCTGCACACCGAAGGTGGTGTTGGACAGTGGAAATCGCTGCAGCACAAGCGGTTTGGTGGTTAGTGGACCCTGCCTAACGCTCTCCCTGCTTCTGACGAAGCGGCAGCAACCTGTCCCTAAGCTCAGATCAGCAGCAGTAAGATGGCGGTCGGCGGGAACGCCCCTTTATAGCCCCTGTGACGCCGCAGACAGCAAGCCAATCACTGCAATGCCCTTCTCTAAGATGGTGGGGACCAGGATCTATGTCATCACGCTGCCCACACTCTGCGTTCACCTTCATTGGCTGAGAAATGGCGCTTTTCGCGTCATTGAAACGCGACTTTGGCGCGAAAGTCGCGTACCGCATGGCCGACAAGCACAGGGGTCGGATCGGGTTTCATGAGACGCCGACTTAGCCAAAAGTCGGCGACTTTTGAAAATGATCGACCCGTTTCGCTCAACCCTAGACACCACTCCTATATACAGACATCCCTCTAAATACAGACACCACTCTTATATACAGACATTCCCCTATATACAGACTCCTATATACAGGTCAGAGTTGTGGGTCGCTTACTTTTCACACACGGGGCCGGGGGGCACTTACTTTTCACACACGGGCCCGGGGGGCACTTACTTTTCACACACGGGGCCGGGGGGCACTTACTTTTCACACACGGGGCCGGGGGGCACTTACTTTTCACACACAGGGCCGGGGGCATTTACTTTTCACACACGGGGCCGGGGGGCCACTTACTTTTCACACACGGGGCCGGGGGGGGCACTTACTTTTCACACACGGGGCCGGGGGGGGCACTTACTTTTCACACACGGGGCCGGGGGCGCACTTACTTTTCACACACGGGGCCGGGGGCGCACTTACTTTTGCACACGGGGCCGGGGGCGCACTTACTTTTGCACACGGGGCCGGGGGCGCACTTACTTTTGCACACGGGGCCGGGGGCGCACTTACTTTTGCACACGGGGCCGGGGGCGCACTTACTTTTGCACACGGGGCCGGGGGCGCACTTACTTTTGCACACGGGGCCGGGGGCGCACTTACTTTTGCACACGGGGCCGGGGGCGCACTTACTTTTGCACACGGGGCCGGGGGCGCACTTACTTTTGCACACGGGGCCGGGAGGGCACTTACTTTTCACACACGGGGCCGGGGGGGCACTTACTTTTCACACACGGGGCCGGGGGGGGGGCACTTACTTTTGACACACGGGGCCGGGGGGCACTTACTTTTCACACACGGGGCCGGGGGGCACTTACTTTTCTCACACGGGGCCGGGGGGCACTTACTTTTCACACACGGGGCCGGGGGGCACTTACTTTTCACACACGGGGCCAGGGGGGCACTTACTTTTCACACACGGGGCCGGGGGGGCACTTACTTTTCACACACGGGGCCGGGGGGCACTTACTTTTCACACACGGGACGGGAGGGTGTCATAGTCACTTTATTCTGATGTTTGACTTTGATAAATGATCATGTCCTAAAATGGACACCGTACATTTGCATAGCTGCCATCTTTGGAAGGTCAAGTTCGGGGTAATGGAAAGTTCGCCATTATTTCCTATGGGAAATTTTTTTTTTTAAATGCGATTTAAATAAAATCTACATATCGGATCGACTATAAAAGTCATAGCACACCTGTCCCCACCGAGGCCTTCGAAACGCCGCCTGAACGGGGTCTCTGCGCCGAGCGGTTCGGGCCGCATTAATTGCAGAAAACGCGGAGAAGAAGAAGAATAATAAAATATAAGAAATCGGATTACAATATGTTGCTTGAACCTAGGAGGTTCAAGCACCATAACTAGATGGGCATTTCCTGAAGGAAATACATGGTGCTTGAACAGCGCTGCCAGCTTTACAGCTGCACTTTTCACACACGGGACCAGGGGGGCCACTTATTTTTCCACACCCGGGACCGGGACGCACTTACTTTTGCACACGGGGCCGGGGGCGCACTTACTTTTGCACACGGGGCCGGGGGCGCACTTACTTTTGCACACGGGGCCGGGGGCGCACTTACTTTTGCACACGGGGCCGGGGGCGCACTTACTTTTGCACACGGGGCCGGGGGCGCACTTACTTTTGCACACGGGGCCGGGGGCGCACTTACTTTTGCACACGGGGCCGGGGGCGCACTTACTTTTGCACATGGGGCCGGGGGCGCACTTACTTTTGCACATGGGGCCGGGGGCGCACTTACTTTTGCACACGGGGCCGGGGGCACACTTACTTTTC
This sequence comes from Ranitomeya variabilis, assembly GCF_051348905.1. NCBI lineage: Eukaryota > Metazoa > Chordata > Amphibia > Anura > Dendrobatidae > Ranitomeya > Ranitomeya variabilis. Next base: position 295,516,947 of record NC_135237.1, on the reverse strand, counting down.
ACACACGGGGCCGGGGGGGCACTTACTTTTGACACACAGGGCCGGGGGGGGCACTTACTTTTCACACACGGGACGAGAGGGTGTCATAGTCACTTTATTCTGATGTTGGACTTTGATAAATGATCATGTCCTAAAATGGACACCGTACATTTGCATAGCTGCCATCTTTGGAAGGTCAAGTTGGGGGTAATGGAAAGTTCACCATTATTTCCTATGGGAATTTTTTTTAAAAAAATGCGATTTAAATAAAATCTACATATCGGATCGACTATAAAAGTCATAGCACACCTGTCCCCACCGAGGCCTTCAAAACGCCGCCTGAACGGGGTCTCTGCGCCGAGCGGTTCGGGCCGCATTAATTGCGGAAAACGCGGAGAAGAATAATAATAATAACTAGATGGGCATTTCCTGAAGGAAATACATGGTGCTTGAACAGCGCTGCCAGCTTTACAGCAGCACTTCACACACCAGGGGAGCACTTACTTTTGCACACCCGGGACCGGGGCGCACTTACTTTTGCACACGGGGCCGGGGGCGCGCTTACTTTTGCACACGGGGCCGGGGGCGCGCTTACTTTTGCACACGGGGCCAAGGGCGCCATTACTTTTGCACACGGGGCCGGGGGCGCGCTTACTTTTGCACACGGGGCCGGGGGCGCGCACTTTTGCACACGGGGCCAAGGGCGCGCTTACTTTTGCACACGGGGCCAAGGGGGCGCCATTACTTTTGCACACGGGGCCGGGGGCACCATTACTTTTGCACACGGGGCCGGGGGCGCCATTACTTTTGCACACGGGGCCGGGGGCGCCATTACTTTTGCACACGGGGCCGGGGGCGCCATGACTTTTGCACACGGGGCCGGGGGCGCCATTACTTTTGCACACGGGGCCGGGGGCGCTATTACTTTTGCACACGGGGCCGGGGGCGCCATTACTTTTGCACACGGGGCCGGGGGCGCCATTACTTTTGCACACGGGGCCGGGGGCGCCATTACTTTTGCACACGGGGCCGGGGGCGCCATTACTTTTGCACACGGGGCCGGGGGCGCCATTACTTTTGCACACGGGGCCGCCATTACTTTTGCACACGGGGCCGGGGGCGCCATTACTTTTGCACACGGGGCCTGTGGGCGCCATTACTTTTGCACACGGGACCGGGGGCGCCATTACTTTTGCACACGGGATCGGGGGCGCCATTACTTTTGCACACGGGATCGGGGGCGCCATTATTTTTGCACACGGGACCGGGGGAGCCATTACTTTTGCACACGGGGCCGGAGGCGCCATTACTTTTGCACACGGGGCTGGGGGCGCCATTACTTTTGCACACGGGGCCGGGGGCGCGCTTACTTTTGCACACGGGGCCGGGGGCGCGCTTACTTTTGCACACGGGGCCGGGGGCGCCATTACTTTTGCACACGGGGCTGGGGGCGCCATTACTTTTGCACACGGGGCCGGGGGCGCGCTTACTTTTGCACACGGGGCCGGGGGCGCCATTACTTTTGCACACGGGGCCGGGGGCGCCATTACTTTTGCACACGGGGCCGGGGGCGCCATTACTTTTGCACACGGGGCCGGGGGCGCCATTACTTTTGCACACGGGGCCGCCATTACTTTTGCACACGGGGCCGGGGGCGCCATTACTTTTGCACACGGGGCCTGTGGGCGCCATTACTTTTGCACACGGGACCGGGGGCGCCATTACTTTTGCACACGGGACCGGGGGCGCCATTACTTTTACACACGGGACCGGGGGAGCCATTACTTTTGCACACGGGGCCGGAGGCGCCATTACTTTTGCACACGGGGCTGGGGGCGCCATTACTTTTGCACACGGGGCCGGGGGCGCGCTTACTTTTGCACACGGGGCCGGGGGCGCGCTTACTTTTGCACACGGGGCCGGGGGCGCCATTACTTTTGCACACGGGGCTGGGGGCGCGCTTACTTTTGCACACGGGTCCGGGGGCGCCATTACTTTTGCACACGGGGCCGGGGGCGCCATTACTTTTGCACACGGGGCCGGAGGCGCCATTACTTTTGCACACGGGGCCGGGGGCGCCATTACTTTTGCACACGGGGCCGGGGGCGCCATTACTTTTGCACACGGGGCCGGGGGCGCCATTACTTTTGCACAAGGGGCGCCATTACTTTTGCACACGGGGCCGGGGGCGCACTTACTTTTGCACACGGGGCCGGGGGCGCGCTTACTTTTGCACACGGGGCCGGGGGCGCGCTTACTTTTGCACACGGGGCCGGGGGCGCCATTACTTTTGCACACGGGGCCGGGGGCGCCATTACTTTTGCACACGGGGCCGGGGGCGCCATTACTTTTGCACACGGGGCCGGGTGCGCCATTACTTTTGCACACGGGGCCGGGGGCGCTATTACTTTTGCACACGGGGCCAGGGGCGCCATTACTTTTGCACACGGGGCCGGGGGCGCCATTACTTTTGCACACGGGGCCGGGGGCACCATTAGTTTTGCACACGGGGCCGGGGGCGTCATTACTTTTGCACACGGGGCCGGGGGCGCCATTACTTTTGCACACGGGGCCGGGGGCGCCATTACTTTTGCACACGGGGCCGGGGGCGCCATTACTTTTGCACACGGGGCCGGGGGCGCCATTACTTTTGCACACGGGGCCGGGGGCGCCATTACTTTTGCACACGGGGCCGGGGGCGCCATTACTTTTGCACACGGGGCCGGGGGCGCCATTACTTTTGCACACGGGGCCGGGGGCGCCATTACTTTTGCACACGGGGCCGGGGGCGCCATTACTTTTGCACACGGGGCCGGGGGCGCCATTACTTTTGCTCATGGGGCCGGGGGCGCCATTACTTTTGCTCACGGGGCCGGAAGCGCCATTACTTTTGCACAAGGGGCCGGGGGCGCCATTACTTTTGCACACGGGGCCGGGGGCGCGCTTACTTTTGCACACGGGGCCGGGGGCGCGCTTACTTTTGCACACGGGGCCGGGGGCGCGCTTACTTTTGCACACGGGGCCGGGGGCGCCATTACTTTTGCACACGGGGCCGGGGGCTCCATTACTTTTGCACACGGGGCCGGGGGCGCCATTACTTTTGCACACGGGGCCGGGGGCGCCATTACTTTTGCACACGGGGCCGGGGGCGCGCTTACTTTTGCACACGGGGCCGGGGGCGCGCTTACTTTTGCACACGGGGCCGGGGGCGCGCTTTCTTTTGCACACGGGGCGCGCTTACTTTTGCACACGGGGCCGGGGGCGCCATTACTTTTGCACACGGGGCCGGGGGCGCCATTACTTTTGCACACGGGGCCGGGGGCGCCATTACTTTTGCACACGGGGCCGGGGGCGCCATTACTTTTGCACACGGGGCCGGGGGCGCCATTACTTTTGCACATGGGGCGCCATTACTTTTGCACACGGGGCCGGGGGCGCCATTACTTTTGCACACGGGGCCGGGGGCGCCATTACTTTTGCACACGGGGCCGGGGGCGCCATTACTTTTGCACACGGGGCCGGGGGCGTCATTACTTTTGCACACGGGCCGGGGGCGCCATTACTTTTGCACACGGGGCCGGGGGCGCCATTACTTTTGCACACGGGGCCGGGGGCGCCATTACTTTTGCACACGGGGCCGGGGGCGCCATTACTTTTGCACACGGGGCCGGGGGCGCCATTACTTTTGCTCACGGGGGCGGAGGCGCCATTACTTTTGCACAAGGGGCCGGGGGCGCCATTACTTTTGCACACGGGGCCGGGGGCGCGCTTACTTTTGCACACGGGGCCGGGGGCGCGCTTACTTTTGCACACGGGGCCGGGGGCGCCATTACTTTTGCACACGGGGCCGGGGGCGCCATTACTTTTGCACACGGGGCCGGGGGCGCCATTACTTTTGCACACGGGGCCGGGGGCGCCATTACTTTTGCACACGGGGCCGGGGGCGCGCTTACTTTTGCACACGGGGCCGGGGGCGCGCTTACTTTTGCACACGGGGCCGGGGGCGCCATTACTTTTGCACACGGGGCCGGGGGCGCCATTACTTTTGCACACGGGGCCGGGGGCGCCATTACTTTTGCACACGGGGCGCCATTACTTTTGCACACGGGGCGCCATTACTTTTGCACACGGGGCCGGGGGCGCGCTTACTTTTGCACACGGGGCCGGGGGCGCCATTACTTTTGCACACGGGGCCGGGGGCGTCATTACTTTTGCACACGGGGCCGGGGGCGCCATTACTTTTGCACACGGGGCCGGGGGCGTCATTACTTTTGCACACGGGGCCGGGGGCGTCATTACTTTTGCACACGGGGCCGGGGGCGCCATTACTTTTGCACACGGGGCCGGGGGCGCCATTACTTTTGCACACGGGGCCGGGGGCGCCATTACTTTTGCACACGGGGCCGGGGGCGCCATTACTTTTGCACAAGGGGCCGGGGGCGCCATTACTTTTGCACACGGGGCCGGGGGCGCGCTTACTTTTGCACACGGGGCCGGGGGCGCGCTTACTTTTGCACACGGGGCCGGGGGCGCGCTTACTTTTGCACACGGGGCCGGGGGCGCCATTACTTTTGCACACGGGGCCGGGGGCGCCATTACTTTTGCACACGGGGCCGGGGGCGCCATTACTTTTGCACACGGGGCCGGGGGCGCCATTACTTTTGCACACGGGGCCGCCATTACTTTTGCACACGGGGCCGGGGGCGCCATTACTTTTGCACACGGGGCCGGGGGCACCATTACTTTTGCACACGGGGCCGGGGGCGCCATTACTTTTGCACACGGGGCCGGGGGCGCCATTACTTTTGCACACGGGGCCGGGGGCGCCATTACTTTTGCACACGGGGCCGGGGGCGCCATTACTTTTGCACACGGGGCCGGGGGCGCCATTACTTTTGCACACGGGGCCGGGGGCGCCATTACTTTTGCTCACGGGGCCGGAGGCGCCATTACTTTTGCACAAGGGGCCGGGGGCGCCATTACTTTTGCACACGGGGCCAGGGGCGCGCTTACTTTTGCACACGGGGCCGAGGGCGCGCTTACTTTTGCACACGGGGCCGGGGGCGCGCTTACTTTTGCACACGGGGCCGGGGGCGCGCTTACTTTTGCACACGGGGCCAAGGGCGCGCTTACTTTTGCACACGGGGCCGGGGGCGCCATTACTTTTGCACACGGGGCCGGGGGCGCCATTACTTTTGCACACGGGGCCGGGGGCGCCATTACTTTTGCACACGGGGCCGGGGGCGCCATTACTTTTGCACACGGGGCCGGGGGCGCCATTACTTTTGCACACGGGGCCGGGGGCGCCATTACTTTTGCACACGGGGCCGGGGGCGCCATTACTTTTGCACACGGGGCCGGGGGCGCCATTACTTTTGCACACGGGGCCGGGGGCGTCATTACTTTTGCACACGGGGCCGGGGGCGCCATTACTTTTGAACACAGGGCCGGGGGCGCCATTACTTTTGCACACGGGGCCGGGGGCGCCATTAGTTTTGCACACGGGGCCGGGGGCGTCATTACTTTTGCACACGGGGCCGGGGGCGTCATTACTTTTGCACACGGGGCCGGGGGCGCCATTACTTTTGCACACGGGGCCGGGGGCGCCATTACTTTTGCACACGGGGCCGGGGGCGCCATTACTTTTGCACACGGGGCCGGGGGCGCCATTACTTTTGCACACGGGGCCGGGGGCGCCATTACTTTTGCACACGGGGCCGGGGGCGTGCTTACTTTTGCACACGGGGCCGGGGGCGCGCTTACTTTTGCACACTGGGCCGGGGGCGCGCTTACTTTTGCACACGGGGCCAAGGGCGCGCTTACTTTTGCACACGGGGCCGGGGGCGCCATTACTTTTGCACACGGGGCCGGGGGCGCCATTACTTTTGCACACGGGGCCGGGGGCGCCATTACTTTTGCACACGGGGCCGGGTGCGCCATTACTTTTGCACACGGGGCCGGGGGCGCCATTACTTTTGCACAAGGGGCCGGGGGCGCCATTACTTTTGCACACGGGGCCGGGGGCGCCATTACTTTTGCACACGGGGCCGGGGGCGCCATTACTTTTGCACACGGGGCCGGGGGCGCGCTTACTTTTGCACACGGGGACGGGGGCGCCATTACTTTTGCACACGGGGACGGGGGCGCGCTTACTTTTGCACACGGGGCCGGGGGCGCGCTTACTTTTGCACACGGGGCCGGGGGCGCCATTACTTTTGCACACGGGGGCGCCATCACTTTTGCACACGGGGCCGGGGGCGCCATTACTTTTGCACATGGGTCCGGGGGCGTCATTACTTTTGCACACGGGGCCGGGGGCGTCATTACTTTTGCACACGGGGCCGGGGGCGCCATTACTTTTGCACACGGGGCTGGGGGCGCCATTACTTTTGCACACGGGGCCGGGGGCGCCATTACTTTTGCACACGGGGCCGGGGGCGCCATTACTTTTGCACACGGGGCCGGGGGCGCCATTACTTTTCACACACGGGGCCGGGGGCGCCATTACTTTTCACACACGGGGCCGGGGGGGCACTTACTTTTCACACACGGGGCCGGGGGGGCACTTACTTTTCACACACGGGGCCGGGGGGGCACTTACTTTTCACACACGGGACGAGAGGGTGTCATAGTCACTTTATTCTGATGTTTGACTTTGATAAATGATCATGTCCGAAAATGGACACCGTACATTTGCATAGCTGCCATCTTTGGAAGGTCAAGTTGGGGGTAATGGAAAGTTCGCCATTATTTCCTATGGGAATTTTTTTTTTTTTAAATGCGATTTAAATAAAATCTACATATCGGATCGACTATAAAAGTCATAGCACACCTGTCCCCACCGAGGGCTTCGAAACGCCGCCTGAACGGGGTCTCTGCGCCGAGCGGTTCGGGCCGCATTAATTGCGGAAAACGCGGAGAAGAATAATAATAATAACTAGATGGGCATTTCCTGAAGGAAATACATGGTGCTTGAACAGCGCTGCCAGCTGCCAATGAACCTCAGGAGCATTCTGGCATGCAGGGCTCTGCCCCTGGGTATCCAATTTGGCCCCTTGGTAGCCACTTTGATGTGCGGGGCCCCTTGTTAGCAACTTTGGCCCCTTGGTAGCCATTTTGGCATGCAGGAATCCTTGGTAGCCACTTTGGAGCAAACAGCCTCTCGGTAGCCACTTTGGCCACATCCTCTTATATACAGACACCACTCCTATATACAGACACCACTCCTATATACAGACACAACTCCTACATACTGACATCCCTCTATATACAGACACCACTACCATATACAGACATCCCTCTATATACAGACACCACTCCTATATACAGACATCCCTCTATATACAGACACCACTCCTATATACAGATATACCCCTATATACAGACACCACTACAATATACAGACATCCTTCTATATACAGACACCACTCCTATATACAGACATCCCACTATATACAGACATCCCCCTATATACAGACACCACTGCTATATACATACATCTCTCCTATATACAGACATCCCTCTATATACAGACATCTCTCCCTTATACAGACATCTCTCCTATATACAGACATCCCCCTATATACTGACATCACTCCTATATACAGACATCCCCCTATATACAAACACCACTTCTATATAGAGACATCCCTCTATATACAGACACCACTCCTATATACAGACACCACTCCTATATGCAGGCACCTCTCCTATATACAGACATCCCTCTATATACAGACACCACTCCTATATACAGACATCCCTCTAAATACAGACACCACTCTTATATACAGACATCCCCCTATATACAGACACCACTCCTATATACAGACATCCCTCTGTATACAGACACCACTCCTATATACAGACATCTCTCCTATATACAAACATCCCCCTATATACAGACATCTCTCCTATATACAGACATCCCCCTATATACAGACATCTCTCCTATATACGGACATTCCTCTGTATACAGACACCACTCCTATATACAGACATCCCTCTGTATACAGACACCACTCCTATATACAGACATCCCTCTGTATACAGACACCACTCCTATATACAGACATCCCGCTGTATACAGACACCACTTCTATATAGAGACATCCCTCTATATACAGACACCACTCCTATATACAGACACCACTCCTATATGCAGGCACCTCTCCTATATACAGACATCCCTCTATATACAGACACCACTCCTATATACAGACATCCCTCTAAATACAGACACCACTCTTATATACAGACATCCCCCTATATACAGACACCACTCCTATATACAGACATCCCTCTGTATACAGACACCACTCCTATATACAGACATCTCTCCTATATACAAACATCCCCCTATATACAGACATCTCTCCTATATACAGACATCCCCCTATATACAGACATCTCTCCTATATACGGACATTCCTCTGTATACAGACACCACTCCTATATACAGACATCCCTCTGTATACAGACACCACTCCTATATACAGACATCCCTCTGTATACAGACACCACTCCTATATACAGACATCCCGCTGTATACAGACACCACTCTTATATACAGACATCCCTTTATATACAGACACCACTCCTATATACAGACATCCCTCTATATACAGACATCTCTCCTATATACAGACATCCCTCTATATACAGACACCACTCCTATATACAGACACCACTCCTATATACAGACATCCCTCTATATACAGACATCTCTCCTATATACAGACATCCCTCTATATACAGACACCACTCCTATATACAGACATCCCCCTATATACAGACACCACTCCTATATACAGACATCCCTCTATATACAGACACCACTCCTATATACAGACATCCCTCTATATACAGACACCACTCCTATATACAGACATCCCTCTATATACAGACACCACTCCTATATACATACATCCCTCTATATACAGACACCACTCCTATATACAGACATCCCTCTATATACAGACACCACGCCTATATACAGACATCCCCCTATATACAGACACCACTCCTATATACAGACATCCCCCATATACAGACACCACTCCTATATACAGACATCCCCCTATATACAGACACCACTCCTATATACAGACATCCCTCTGTATACAGACACCACTCCTATATACAGACATCCCTCTATATACAGACACCACTCCTATATACAGACATCCCTGTGTATACAGACACCACTCCTATATACAGACATCCCTCTATATACAGACACCACTCCTATATACAGACATCCCTCTATATACAGATACCACTCCTATATACAGACATCCCTCTATATACAGACACCACTCCTATATACAGACATCCCTCTATATACAGACACCACTCCTATATACAGACATCCCTCTATATACAGACATCTCTCCTATATACAGACATCCCTCTATATACAGACACCACTCCTATATACAGACACAACTCCTACATACTGACATCCCTCTATATACAGACACCACTACCATATACAGACATCCCTCTATATACAGACACCACTCCTATATACAGACATCCCTCTATATACAGACACCACTCCTATATACAGATATACCCCTATATACAGACACCACTACAATATACAGACATCCTTCTATATACAGACACCACTCCTATATACAGACATCCCACTATATACAGACATCCCCCTATATACAGACACCACTCCTATATACATACATCTCTCCTATATACAGACATCCCTCTATATACAGACATCTCTCCCTTATACAGACATCTCTCCTATATACAGACATCCCCCTATATACAGACACCACTCCTATATACAGACATCCCCCTATATACAAACACCACTTCTATATACAGACATCCCTCTATATACAGACACCACTCCTATATACAGACACCACTCCTATATGCAGGCACCTCTCCTATATACAGACATCCCTCTATATACAGACACCACTCCTATATACAGACATCCCTCTAAATACAGACACCACTCTTATATACAGACATCCCCCTATATACAGACACCACTCCTATATACAGACATCCCTCTATATACAAACACCACTCCTATATACAGACATCCCTCTGTATACAGACACCACTCCTATATACAGACATCCCTCTATATACAGACACCACTCCTATATACAGACATCTCTCCTATATACAAACATCCCCCTATATACAGACATCTCTCCTATATACAGACATCCCCCTATATACAGACATCTCTCCTATATACGGACATTCCTCTGTATACAGACACCACTCCTATATACAGACATCCCTCTGTATACAGACACCACTCCTATATACAGACATCCCTCTGTATACAGACACCACTCCTATATACAGACATCCCTCTGTATACAGACACCACTCCTATATACAGACATCCCTTTATATACAGACACCACTCCTATATACAGACATCCCTCTATATACAGACATCTCTCCTATATACAGACATCCCTCTATATACAGACACGACTCCTATATACAGACACCACTCCTATATACAGACATCCCTCTATATACAGACACCACTCCTATATACAGACATCCCCCTATATACAGACACCACTCCTATATACAGACATCCCTCTATATACAGACACCACTCCTATATACAGACATCCCTCTATATACAGACACCACTCCTATATACAGACATCCCTCTATATACAGACACCACTCCTATATACAGACATCCCTCTATATACAGACACCACTCCTATATACAGACATCCCTCTATATACAGACACCACGCCTATATACAGACATCCCCCTATATACAGACACCACTCCTATATACAGACATCCCCCATATACAGACACCACTCCTATATACAGACATCCCCCTATATACAGACACCACTCCTATATACAGACATCCCTCTGTATACAGACACCACTCCTATATACAGACATCCCTCTATATACAGACACCACTCCTATATACAGACATCCCTGTGTATACAGACACCACTCCTATATACAGACATCCCTCTATATACAGACACCACTCCTATATACAGACATCCCTCTATATACAGACACCACTCCTATATACAGACATCCCTCTATATACAGACACCACTCCTATATACAGACATCCCTCTATATACAGACACCACTCCTATATACAGACATCCCTCTATATACAGACATCTCTCCTATATACAGACATCCCTCTATATACAGACACCACTCCTATATACAGACACAACTCCTACATACTGACATCCCTCTATATACAGACACCACTACCATATACAGACATCCCTCTATATACAGACACCACTCCTATATACAGACATCCCTCTATATACAGACACCACTCCTATATACAGATATACCCCTATATACAGACACCACTACAATATACAGACATCCTTCTATATACAGACACCACTCCTATATACAGACATCCCACTATATACAGACATCCCCCTATATACAGACACCACTCCTATATACATACATCTCTCCTATATACAGACATCCCTCTATATACAGACATCTCTCCCTTATACAGACATCTCTCCTATATACAGACATCCCCCTATATACAGACACCACTCCTATATACAGACATCCCCCTATATACAAACACCACTTCTATATACAGACATCCCTCTATATACAGACACCACTCCTATATACAGACACCACTCCTATATGCAGGCACCTCTCCTATATACAGACATCCCTCTATATACAGACACCACTCCTATATACAGACATCCCTCTAAATACAGACACCACTCTTATATACAGACATCCCCCTATATACAGACACCACTCCTATATACAGACATCCCTCTATATACAGACACCACTCCTATATACAGACATCCCTCTAAATACAGAAACCACTCCTATATACAGACATCCCTCTGTATACAGACACCACTCCTATATACAGACATCCCTCTATATACAGACACCACTCCTATATACAGACATCTCTCCTATATACAAACATCCCCCTATATACAGACATCTCTCCTATATACAGACATCCCCCTATATACAGACATCTCTCCTATATACGGACATTCCTCTGTATACAGACACCACTCCTATATACAGACATCCCTCTGTATACAGACACCACTCCTATATACAGACATCCCTCTGTATACAGACACCACTCCTATATACAGACATCCCTCTGTATACAGACACCACTCCTATATACAGACATCCCTTTATATACAGACACCACTCCTATATACAGACATCCCTCTATATACAGACATCTCTCCTATATACAGACATCCCTCTATATACAGACACCACTCCTATATACAGACACCACTCCTATATACAGACATCCCTCTATATACAGACACCACTCCTATATACAGACATCCCCCTATATACAGACACCACTCCTATATACAGACATCCCTCTATATACAGACACCACTCCTATATACAGACATCCCTCTATATACAGACACCACTCCTATATACAGACATCCCTCTATATACAGACACCACTCCTATATACAGACATCCCTCTATATACAGACACCACTCCTATATACAGACATCCCTCTATATACAGACACCACGCCTATATACAGACATCCCCCTATATACAGACACCACTCCTATATACAGACATCCCCCATATACAGACACCACTCCTATATACAGACATCCCCCTATATACAGACACCACTCCTATATACAGACATCCCTCTGTATACAGACACCACTCCTATATACAGACATCCCTCTATATACAGACACCACTCCTATATACAGACATCCCTGTGTATACAGACACCACTCCTATATACAGACATCCCTCTATATACAGACACCACTCCTATATACAGACATCCCTCTATATACAGACACCACTCCTATATACAGACATCCCTCTATATACAGACACCACTCCTATATACAGACATCCCTCTATATACAGACACCACTCCTATATACAGACATCCCTCTATATACAGACATCTCTCCTATATACAGACATCCCTCTATATACAGACACCACTCCTATATACAGACATCCCTCTATATACAGACACCACTCCTATATACAGACATCCCCCTATATACAGACACCACTCCTATATACAGACACCACTCCTATATACAGACACCACTCCTATATACAGACATCCCTCTATATACAGACATCTCTCCTATATACAGACATCCCTCTAAATACAGACACCACTCCTATATACAGACATCCCCCTATATACAGACTCCTATATACAGGTCAGAGTTGTGGGTCACTTACTTTTCACACACGGGGCCGGGGGGGCACTTACTTTTCACACACGGGGCCGGGGGGCACTTACTTTTCACACACGGGGCCGGGGGGCACTTACTTTTCACACACGGGGCCAAGGGGGCACTTACTTTTCACACACGGGGCCGGGGGCGCACTTACTTTTGCACACGGGGCCGGGGGCGCACTTACTTTTGCACACGGGGCCGGGGGCGCACTTACTTGTGCACACGGTGCCGGGGGCGCACTTACTTCTGCACACGAGGCCGGGGGCGCCCTTACTTTTGCACACGGGGCCGGGGGCGCACTTACTTTTGCACACGGGGCCAGGGGCGCACTTACTTTTGCACACGGGGCCGGGGGCGCACTTACTTTTGCACACGGGGCCGGGGGCGCACTTACTTTTGCACACGGGGCCGGGGGCGCACTTACTTTTGCACACGGGGCCGGGGGCGCACTTACTTTTGCACACGGGGCCGGGGGCGCACTTACTTTTGCACACGGGGCCGGGGGCGCACTTACTTTTGCACACGGGGCCGGGGGCGCACTTACTTTTGCACACGGGGCCGGGGGCGCACTTACTTTTGCACACGGGGCCGGGGGCGCACTTACTTTTGCACACGGGGCCGGGGGCGCTCTTACTTTTGCACACGGGGCCGGGGGCGCACTTACTTTTGCACACGGGGCCGGGGGCGCACTTACTTTTGCACACGGGGCCGGGGGCGCACTTACTTTTGCACACGGGGCCGGGGGCGCACTTACTTTTGCACACGGGGCCGGGGGCGCACTTACTTTTGCACACGGGGCCGGGGGCGCACTTAGTTTTGCACACGGGGCCGGGGGCACACTTACTTTTGCACCCAGGGCCGGAGGCGCACTTAATTTTGCACACGGGGCCGGGGGCGCACTTATTTTTGCACACGGGGCCGGGGGCGCACTTACTTTTGCACACGGGGCCGGGGGCGCACTTACTTTTGCACACGGGGCCGGGGGCACACTTACTTTTGCACCCGGGGCCGGGGGCGCACTTACTTTTGCACACGGGGCCGGGGGCGCACTTACTTTTGCACACGGGGCCGGGGGCGCACTTACTTTTGCACACGGGGCCGGGGGCGCACTTACTTTTGCACAGGGGGCCGTGTGATAAATGATCATGTCCTAAAATGGATACCGTACATTTGCATAGCTGCCATCTTTGGAAGGTCAAGTTTGGGGTAATGGAAAGTTCGCCATTATTTCCTATGGGAAATTTTTTTTTTTAAATGTGATTTAAATAAAATCTACATATCCGATCGACTATAAAAGTCATAGCACACCTGTCCCCACCGAGGGCTTCGAAACGCCGCCTGAACGGGGTCTCTGCGCCGAGCGGTTCGGGCCGCATTAATTGCGGAAAACGCGGAGAAGAAGAAGAATAATAATAATAATAATAATAATAATAATAAAATATAAGAAATCGGATTACAATATGTTGCTTGAACCTAGGAGGTTCAAGCACCATAACTAGATGGGCATTTCCTGAAGGAAATACATGGTGCTTGAACAGCGCTGCCAGCTTTACAGCAGCACTTCACACACCAGGGGAGCACTTACTTTTGCACACCCGGGACCGGGGCGCACTTACTTTTGCACACGGGGCCGGGGGCGCGCTTACTTTTGCACACGGGGCCGGGGGCGCGCTTACTTTTGCACACGGGGCCAAGGGCGCCATTACTTTTGCACACGGGGCCGGGGGCGCGCTTACTTTTGCACACGGGGCCGGGGGCGCGCACTTTTGCACACGGGGCCAAGGGCGCGCTTACTTTTGCACACGGGGCCAAGGGGGCGCCATTACTTTTGCACACGGGGCCGGGGGCGCCATGACTTTTGCACACGGGGCCGGGGGCGCCATTACTTTTGCACACGGGGCCGGGGGCGCTATTACTTTTGCACACGGGGCCGGGGGCGCCATTACTTTTGCACACGGGGCCGGGGGCGCCATTACTTTTGCACACGGGGCCGGGGGCGCCATTACTTTTGCACACGGGGCCGGGGGCGCCATTACTTTTGCACACGGGGCCGGGGGCGCCATTACTTTTGCACACGGGGCCGCCATTACTTTTGCACACGGGGCCGGGGGCGCCATTACTTTTGCACACGGGGCCTGTGGGCGCCATTACTTTTGCACACGGGACCGGGGGCGCCATTACTTTTGCACACGGGATCGGGGGCGCCATTACTTTTGCACACGGGACCGGGGGAGCCATTACTTTTGCACACGGGGCCGGAGGCGCCATTACTTTTGCACACGGGGCTGGGGGCGCCATTACTTTTGCACACGGGGCCGGGGGCGCCATTACTTTTGCACACGGGGCCGGGGGCGCGCTTACTTTTGCACACGGGGCCGGGGGCGCGCTTACTTTTGCACACGGGGCCGGGGGCGCCATTACTTTTGCACACGGGGCTGGGGGCGCCATTACTTTTGCACACGGGGCCGGGGGCGCGCTTACTTTTGCACACGGGGCCGGGGGCGCCATTACTTTTGCACACGGGGCCGGGGGCGCCATTACTTTTGCACACGGGGCCGGGGGCGCCATTACTTTTGCACACGGGGCCGCCATTACTTTTGCACACGGGGCCGGGGGCGCCATTACTTTTGCACACGGGGCCTGTGGGCGCCATTACTTTTGCACACGGGACCGGGGGCGCCATTACTTTTGCACACGGGACCGGGGGCGCCATTACTTTTACACACGGGACCGGGGGAGCCATTACTTTTGCACACGGGGCCGGAGGCGCCATTACTTTTGCACACGGGGCTGGGGGCGCCATTACTTTTGCACACGGGGCCGGGGGCGCGCTTACTTTTGCACACGGGGCCGGGGGCGCGCTTACTTTTGCACACGGGGCCGGGGGCGCCATTACTTTTGCACACGGGGCTGGGGGCGCGCTTACTTTTGCACACGGGTCCGGGGGCGCCATTACTTTTGCACACGGGGCCGGGGGCGCCATTACTTTTGCACACGGGGCCGGAGGCGCCATTACTTTTGCACACGGGGCCGGGGGCGCCATTACTTTTGCACACGGGGCCGGGGGCGCCATTACTTTTGCACACGGGGCCGGGGGCGCCATTACTTTTGCACAAGGGGCGCCATTACTTTTGCACACGGGGCCGGGGGCGCGCTTACTTTTGCACACGGGGCCGGGGGCGCGCTTACTTTTGCACACGGGGCCGGGGGCGCGCTTACTTTTGCACACGGGGCCGGGGGCGCCATTACTTTTGCACACGGGGCCGGGGGCGCCATTACTTTTGCACACGGGGCCGGGTGCGCCATTACTTTTGCACACGGGGCCGGGGGCGCTATTACTTTTGCACACGGGGCCGGGGGCGCCATTACTTTTGCACACGGGGCCGGGGGCGCCATTACTTTTGCACACGGGGCCGGGGGCACCATTAGTTTTGCACACGGGGCCGGGGGCGTCATTACTTTTGCACACGGGGCCGGGGGCGCCATTACTTTTGCACACGGGGCCGGGGGCGCCATTACTTTTGCACACGGGGCCGGGGGCGCCATTACTTTTGCACACGGGGCCGGGGGCGCCATTACTTTTGCACACGGGGCCGGGGGCGCCATTACTTTTGCACACGGGGCCGGGGGCGCCATTACTTTTGCACACGGGGCCGGGGGCGCCATTACTTTTGCACACGGGGCCGGGGGCGCCATTACTTTTGCACACGGGGCCGGGGGCGCCATTACTTTTGCTCACGGGGCCGGGGGCGCCATTACTTTTGCTCACGGGGCCGGAAGCGCCATTACTTTTGCACAAGGGGCCGGGGGCGCCATTACTTTTGCACACGGGGCCGGGGGCGCGCTTACTTTTGCACACAAGGCCGGGGGCGCGCTTACTTTTGCACACGGGGCCGGGGGCGCGCTTACTTTTGCACACGGGGCCGGGGGCGCCATTACTTTTGCACACGGGGCCGGGGGCTCCATTACTTTTGCACACGGGGCCGGGGGCGCCATTACTTTTGCACACGGGGCCGGGGGCACCATTACTTTTGCACACGGGGCCGGGGGCGCGCTTACTTTTGCACACGGGGCCGGGGGCGCGCTTACTTTTGCACACGGGGCCGGGGGCGCGCTTTCTTTTGCACACGGGGCGCGCTTACTTTTGCACACGGGGCCGGGGGCGCCATTACTTTTGCACACGGGGCCGGGGGCGCCATTACTTTTGCACACGGGGCCGGGGGCGCCATTACTTTTGCACACGGGGCCGGGGGCGCCATTACTTTTGCACACGGGGCCGGGGGCGCCATTACTTTTGCACACGGGGCCGGGGGCGCCATTACTTTTGCACATGGGGCGCCATTACTTTTGCACACGGGGCCGGGGGCGCCATTACTTTTGCACACGGGGCCGGGGGCGCCATTACTTTTGCACACGGGGCCGGGGGCGCCATTACTTTTGCACACGGGGCCGGGGGCGTCATTACTTTTGCACACGGGCCGGGGGCGCCATTACTTTTGCACACGGGGCCGGGGGCGCGCTTACTTTTGCACACGGGGCCGGGGGCGCGCTTACTTTTGCACACGGGGCCGGGGGCGCGCTTACTTTTGCACACGGGGCCGGGGGCGCCATTACTTTTGCACACGGGGCCGGGGGCGCCATTACTTTTGCACACGGGGCCGGGGGCGCCATTACTTTTGCACACGGGGCCGGGGGCGCGCTTACTTTTGCACACGGGGCCGGGGGCGCGCTTACTTTTGCACACGGGGCCGGGGGCGCGCTTACTTTTGCACACGGGGCCGGGGGCGCCATTACTTTTGCACACGGGGCCGGGGGCGCCATTACTTTTGCACACGGGGCCGGGGGCGCCATTACTTTTGCACACGGGGCGCCATTACTTTTGCACACGGGGCGCCATTACTTTTGCACACGGGGCCGGGGGCGCGCTTACTTTTGCACACGGGGCCGGGGGCGCCATTACTTTTGCACACGGGGCCGGGGGCGTCATTACTTTTGCACACGGGGCCGGGGGCGCCATTACTTTTGCACACGGGGCCGGGGGCGCCATTACTTTTGCACACGGGGCCGGGGGCGTCATTACTTTTGCACACGGGGCCGGGGGCGCCATTACTTTTGCACACGGGGCCGGGGGCGCCATTACTTTTGCACACGGGGCCGGGGGCGTCATTACTTTTGCACACGGGGCCGGGGGCGCCATTACTTTTGCACACGGGGCCGGGGGCGCCATTACTTTTGCACACGGGGCTGGGGGCGCCATTACTTTTGCACACGGGGCCGGGGGCGCCATTACTTTTGCACACGGGGCCGGGTGCGCCATTACTTTTGCACACGGGGCCCGGGGCGCCATTACTTTTGCACACGGGGCCCGGGGCGCCATTACTTTTGCACAAGGGGCCGGGGGCGCCATTACTTTTGCACAAGGGGCCGGGGGCGCCATTACTTTTGCACACGGGGCCGGGGGCGCGCTTACTTTTGCACACGGGGCCGGGGGCGCGCTTACTTTTGCACACGGGGCCGGGGGCGCGCTTACTTTTGCACACGGGGCCGGGGGCGCCATTACTTTTGCACACGGGGCCGGGGGCGCCATTACTTTTGCACACGGGGCCGGGGGCGCCATTACTTTTGCACACGGGGCCGGGGGCGCCATTACTTTTGCACACGGGGCCGCCATTACTTTTGCACACGGGGCCGGGGGCGCCATTACTTTTGCACACGGGGCCGGGGGCGCCATTACTTTTGCACACGGGGCCGGGGGCACCATTACTTTTGCACACGGGGCCGGGGGCGCCATTACTTTTGCACACGGGGCCGGGGGCGCCATTACTTTTGCACACGGGGCCGGGGGCGCCATTACTTTTGCACACGGGGCCGGGGGCGCCATTACTTTTGCACACGGGGCCGGGGGCGCCATTACTTTTGCACACGGGGCCGGGGGCGCCATTACTTTTGCTCACGGGGCCGGAGGCGCCATTACTTTTGCACAAGGGGCCGGGGGCGCCATTACTTTTGCACACGGGGCCAGGGGCGCGCTTACTTTTGCACACGGGGCCGAGGGCGCGCTTACTTTTGCACACGGGGCCGGGGGCGCGCTTACTTTTGCACACGGGGCCGGGGGCGCGCTTACTTTTGCACACGGGGCCAAGGGCGCGCTTACTTTTGCACACGGGGCCGGGGGCGCCATTACTTTTGCACATGGGGCCGGGGGCGCCATTACTTTTGCACACGGGGCCGGGGGCGCCATTACTTTTGCACACGGGGCCGGGGGCGCCATTACTTTTGCACACGGGGCCGGGGGCGCCATTACTTTTGCACACGGGGCCGGGGGCGCCATTACTTTTGCACACGGGGCCGGGGGCGCCATTACTTTTGCACACGGGGCCGGGGGCGCCATTACTTTTGCACACGGGGCCGGGGGCGCCATTACTTTTGCACACGGGGCCGGGGGCGCCATTACTTTTGCACACGGGGCCGGGGGCGCCATTACTTTTGCACACGGGGCCGGGGGCGTCATTACTTTTGCACACGGGGCCGGGGGCGCCATTACTTTTGAACACAGGGCCGGGGGCGCCATTACTTTTGCACACGGGGCCGGGGGCGCCATTAGTTTTGCACACGGGGCCGGGGGCGTCATTACTTTTGCACACGGGGCCAGGGGCGTCATTACTTTTGCACACGGGGCCGGGGGCGTCATTACTTTTGCACACGGGGCCGGGGGCGCCATTACTTTTGCACACGGGGCCGGGGGCGCCATTACTTTTGCACACGGGGCCGGGGGCGCCATTACTTTTGCACACGGGGCCGGGGGCGCCATTACTTTTGCACACGGGGCCGGGGGCGTGCTTACTTTTGCACACGGGGCCGGGGGCGCGCTTACTTTTGCACACTGGGCCGGGGGCGCGCTTACTTTTGCACACGGGGCCAAGGGCGCGCTTACTTTTGCACACGGGGCCGGGGGCGCCATTACTTTTGCACACGGGGCCGGGGGCGCCATTACTTTTGCACACGGGGCCGGGGGCGCCATTACTTTTGCACACGGGGCCGGGTGCGCCATTACTTTTGCACACGGGGCCGGGGGCGCCATTACTTTTGCACAAGGGGCCGGGGGCGCCATTACTTTTGCACACGGGGCCGGGGGCGCCATTACTTTTGCACACGGGGCCGGGGGCGCCATTACTTTTGCACACGGGGCCGGGGGCGCGCTTACTTTTGCACACGGGGACGGGGGCGCCATTACTTTTGCACACGGGGACGGGGGCGCGCTTACTTTTGCACACGGGGCCGGGGGCGCGCTTACTTTTGCACACGGGGCCGGGGGCGCCATTACTTTTGCACACGGGGGCGCCATCACTTTTGCACACGGGGCCGGGGGCGCCATTACTTTTGCACATGGGTCCGGGGGCGTCATTACTTTTGCACACGGGGCCGGGGGCGTCATTACTTTTGCACACGGGGCCGGGGGCGCCATTACATTTGCACACGGGGCCGGGGGCGCCATTACTTTTGCACACGGGGCCGGGGGCGCCATTACTTTTGCACACGGGGCCGGGGGCGCCATTACTTTTGCACACGGGGCCGGGGGCGCCATTACTTTTCACACACGGGGCCGGGGGCGCCATTACTTTTCACACACGGGGCCGGGGGGGCACTTACTTTTCACACACGGGGCCGGGGGGGCACTTACTTTTCACACACGGGGCCGGGGGGGCACTTACTTTTCACACACGGGACGAGAGGGTGTCATAGTCACTTTATTCTGATGTTTGACTTTGATAAATGATCATGTCCGAAAATGGACACCGTACATTTGCATAGCTGCCATCTTTGGAAGGTCAAGTTGGGGGTAATGGAAAGTTCGCCATTATTTCCTATGGGAATTTTTTTTTTTTTAAATGCGATTTAAATAAAATCTACATATCGGATCGACTATAAAAGTCATAGCACACCTGTCCCCACCGAGGGCTTCGAAACGCCGCCTGAACGGGGTCTCTGCGCCGAGCGGTTCGGGCCGCACTAATTGCGGAAAACGCGGAGAATAATAATAATAATAATAATAATAATAATAAACTAGATGGGCATTTCCTGAAGGAAATACATGGTGCTTGAACAGCGCTGCCAGCTGCCAATGAACCTCAGGAGCATTCTGGCATGCAGGGCTCTGCCCCTGGGTATCCAATTTGGCCCCTTGGTAGCCACTTTGATGTGCGGGGCCCCTTGTTAGCAACTTTGGCCCCTTGGTAGCCATTTTGGCATGCAGGAATCCTTGGTAGCCACTTTGGAGCAAACAGCCTCTCGGTAGCCACTTTGGCCACATCCTCTTATATACAGACACCACTCCTATATACAGACACCACTCCTATATACAGACACAACTCCTACATACTGACATCCCTCTATATACAGACACCACTACCATATACAGACATCCCTCTATATACAGACACCACTCCTATATACAGACATCCCTCTATATACAGACACCACTCCTATATACAGATATACCCCTATATACAGACACCACTACAATATACAGACATCCTTCTATATACAGACACCACTCCTATATACAGACATCCCACTATATACAGACATCCCCCTATATACAGACACCACTGCTATATACATACATCTCTCCTATATACAGACATCCCTCTATATACAGACATCTCTCCCTTATACAGACATCTCTCCTATATACAGACATCCCCCTATATACTGACATCACTCCTATATACAGACATCCCCCTATATACAAACACCACTTCTATATAGAGACATCCCTCTATATACAGACACCACTCCTATATACAGACACCACTCCTATATGCAGGCACCTCTCCTATATACAGACATCCCTCTATATACAGACACCACTCCTATATACAGACATCCCTCTAAATACAGACACCACTCTTATATACAGACATCCCCCTATATACAGACACCACTCCTATATACAGACATCCCTCTGTATACAGACACCACTCCTATATACAGACATCTCTCCTATATACAAACATCCCCCTATATACAGACATCTCTCCTATATACAGACATCCCCCTATATACAGACATCTCTCCTATATACGGACATTCCTCTGTATACAGACACCACTCCTATATACAGACATCCCTCTGTATACAGACACCACTCCTATATACAGACATCCCTCTGTATACAGACACCACTCCTATATACAGACATCCCGCTGTATACAGACACCACTCTTATATACAGACATCCCTTTATATACAGACACCACTCCTATATACAGACATCCCTCTATATACAGACATCTCTCCTATATACAGACATCCCTCTATATACAGACACCACTCCTATATACAGACACCACTCCTATATACAGATATCCCTCTATATACAGACATCTCTCCTATATACAGACATCCCTCTATATACAGACACCACTCCTATATACAGACATCCCCCTATATACAGACACCACTCCTATATACAGACATCCCTCTATATACAGACACCACTCCTATATACAGACATCCCTCTATATACAGACACCACTCCTATATACAGACATCCCTCTATATACAGACACCACTCCTATATACAGACATCCCTCTATATACAGACACCACTCCTATATACAGACATCCCTCTATATACAGACACCACGCCTATATACAGACATCCCCCTATATACAGACACCACTCCTATATACAGACATCCCCCATATACAGACACCACTCCTATATACAGACATCCCCCTATATACAGACACCACTCCTATATACAGACATCCCTCTGTATACAGACACCACTCCTATATACAGACATCCCTCTATAT
This sequence comes from Ranitomeya variabilis, assembly GCF_051348905.1. NCBI lineage: Eukaryota > Metazoa > Chordata > Amphibia > Anura > Dendrobatidae > Ranitomeya > Ranitomeya variabilis. The sequence continues at coordinate 295,493,873 of NC_135237.1, read as the reverse complement.
ACAGACACCACTCCTATATACAGACATCCCTGTGTATACAGACACCACTCCTATATACAGACATCCCTCTATATACAGACACCACTCCTATATACAGACATCCCTCTATATACAGACACCACTCCTATATACAGACATCCCTCTATATACAGACACCACTCCTATATACAGACATCCCTCTATATACAGACACCACTCCTATATACAGACATCCCTCTATATACAGACATCTCTCCTATATACAGACATCCCTCTATATACAGACACCACTCCTATATACAGACACAACTCCTACATACTGACATCCCTCTATATACAGACACCACTACCATATACAGACATCCCTCTATATACAGACACCACTCCTATATACAGACATCCCTCTATATACAGACACCACTCCTATATACAGATATACCCCTATATACAGACACCACTACAATATACAGACATCCTTCTATATACAGACACCACTCCTATATACAGACATCCCACTATATACAGACATCCCCCTATATACAGACACCACTCCTATATACATACATCTCTCCTATATACAGACATCCCTCTATATACAGACATCTCTCCCTTATACAGACATCTCTCCTATATACAGACATCCCCCTATATACAGACACCACTCCTATATACAGACATCCCCCTATATACAAACACCACTTCTATATACAGACATCCCTCTATATACAGACACCAATCCTATATACAGACACCACTCCTATATGCAGGCACCTCTCCTATATACAGACATCCCTCTATATACAGACACCACTCCTATATACAGACATCCCTCTAAATACAGACACCACTCCTATATACAGACATCCCTCTATATACAAACACCACTCCTATATACAGACATCCCTCTGTATACAGACACCACTCCTATATACAGACATCCCTCTATATACAGACACCACTCCTATATACAGACATCTCTCCTATATACAAACATCCCCCTATATACAGACATCTCTCCTATATACAGACATCCCCCTATATACAGACATCTCTCCTATATACGGACATTCCTCTGTATACAGACACCACTCCTATATACAGACATCCCTCTGTATACAGACACCACTCCTATATACAGACATCCCTCTGTATACAGACACCACTCCTATATACAGACATCCCTCTGTATACAGACACCACTCCTATATACAGACATCCCTTTATATACAGACACCACTCCTATATACAGACATCCCTCTATATACAGACATCTCTCCTATATACAGACATCCCTCTATATACAGACACGACTCCTATATACAGACACCACTCCTATATACAGACATCCCTCTATATACAGACACCACTCCTATATACAGACATCCCCCTATATACAGACACCACTCCTATATACAGACATCCCTCTATATACAGACACCACTCCTATATACAGACATCCCTCTATATACAGACACCACTCCTATATACAGACATCCCTCTATATACAGACACCACTCCTATATACAGACATCCCTCTATATACAGACACCACTCCTATATACAGACATCCCTCTATATACAGACACCACGCCTATATACAGACATCCCCCTATATACAGACACCACTCCTATATACAGACATCCCCCATATACAGACACCACTCCTATATACAGACATCCCCCTATATACAGACACCACTCCTATATACAGACATCCCTCTGTATACAGACACCACTCCTATATACAGACATCCCTCTATATACAGACACCACTCCTATATACAGACATCCCTGTGTATACAGACACCACTCCTATATACAGACATCCCTCTATATACAAACACCACTCCTATATACAGACATCCCTCTATATACAGACACCACTCCTATATACAGACATCCCTCTATATACAGACACCACTCCTATATACAGACATCCCTCTATATACAGACACCACTCCTATATACAGACATCCCTCTATATACAGACATCTCTCCTATATACAGACATCCCTCTATATACAGACACCACTCCTATATACAGACACAACTCCTACATACTGACATCCCTCTATATACAGACACCACTACCATATACAGACATCCCTCTATATACAGACACCACTCCTATATACAGACATCCCTCTATATACAGACACCACTCCTATATACAGATATACCCCTATATACAGACACCACTACAATATACAGACATCCTTCTATATACAGACACCACTCCTATATACAGACATCCCACTATATACAGACATCCCCCTATATACAGACACCACTCCTATATACATACATCTCTCCTATATACAGACATCCCTCTATATACAGACATCTCTCCCTTATACAGACATCTCTCCTATATACAGACATCCCCCTATATACAGACACCACTCCTATATACAGACATCCCCCTATATACAAACACCACTTCTATATACAGACATCCCTCTATATACAGACACCACTCCTATATACAGACACCACTCCTATATGCAGGCACCTCTCCTATATACAGACATCCCTCTATATACAGACACCACTCCTATATACAGACATCCCTCTAAATACAGACACCACTCTTATATACAGACATCCCCCTATATACAGACACCACTCCTATATACAGACATCCCTCTATATACAGACACCACTCCTATATACAGACATCCCTCTAAATACAGACACCACTCCTATATACAGACATCCCTCTGTATACAGACACCACTCCTATATACAGACATCCCTCTATATACAGACACCACTCCTATATACAGACATCTCTCCTATATACAAACATCCCCCTATATACAGACATCTCTCCTATATACAGACATCCCCCTATATACAGACATCTCTCCTATATACGGACATTCCTCTGTATACAGACACCACTCCTATATACAGACATCCCTCTGTATACAGACACCACTCCTATATACAGACATCCCTCTGTATACAGACACCACTCCTATATACAGACATCCCTCTGTATACAGACACCACTCCTATATACAGACATCCCTTTATATACAGACACCACTCCTATATACAGACATCCCTCTATATACAGACATCTCTCCTATATACAGACATCCCTCTATATACAGACACCACTCCTATATACAGACACCACTCCTATATACAGACATCCCTCTATATACAGACACCACTCCTATATACAGACATCCCCCTATATACAGACACCACTCCTATATACAGACATCCCTCTATATACAGACACCACTCCTATATACAGACATCCCTCTATATACAGACACCACTCCTATATACAGACATCCCTCTATATACAGACACCACTCCTATATACAGACATCCCTCTATATACAGACACCACTCCTATATACAGACATCCCTCTATATACAGACACCACGCCTATATACAGACATCCCCCTATATACAGACACCACTCCTATATACAGACATCCCCCATATACAGACACCACTCCTATATACAGACATCCCCCTATATACAGACACCACTCCTATATACAGACATCCCTCTGTATACAGACACCACTCCTATATACAGACATCCCTCTATATACAGACACCACTCCTATATACAGACATCCCTGTGTATACAGACACCACTCCTATATACAGACATCCCTCTATATACAGACACCACTCCTATATACAGACATCCCTCTATATACAGACACCACTCCTATATACAGACATCCCTCTATATACAGACACCACTCCTATATACAGACATCCCTCTATATACAGACACCACTCCTATATACAGACATCCCTCTATATACAGACATCTCTCCTATATACAGACATCCCTCTATATACAGACACCACTCCTATATACAGACATCCCTCTATATACAGACACCACTCCTATATACAGACATCCCCCTATATACAGACACCACTCCTATATACAGACACCACTCCTATATACAGACACCACTCCTATATACAGACATCCCTCTATATACAGACATCTCTCCTATATACAGACATCCCTCTAAATACAGACACCACTCCTATATACAGACATCCCCCTATATACAGACTCCTATATACAGGTCAGAGTTGTGGGTCACTTACTTTTCACACACGGGGCCGGGGGGGCACTTACTTTTCACACACGGGGCCGGGGGGCACTTACTTTTCACACACGGGGCCGGGGGGCACTTACTTTTCACACACGGGGCCAAGGGGGCACTTACTTTTCACACACGGGGCCGGGGGCGCACTTACTTTTGCACACGAGGCCGGGGGCGCCCTTACTTTTGCACACGGGGCCGGGGGCGCACTTACTTTTGCACACGGGGCCAGGGGCGCACTTACTTTTGCACACGGGGCCGGGGGCGCACTTACTTTTGCACACGGGGCCGGGGGCGCACTTACTTTTGCACACGGGGCCGGGGGCGCACTTACTTTTGCACACGGGGCCGGGGGCGCACTTACTTTTGCACACGGGGCCGGGGGCGCACTTACTTTTGCACACGGGGCCGGGGGCGCACTTACTTTTGCACACGGGGCCGGGGGCGCACTTACTTTTGCACACGGGGCCGGGGGCGCACTTACTTTTGCACACGGGGCCGGGGGCGCACTTACTTTTGCACACGGGGCCGGGGGCGCTCTTACTTTTGCACACGGGGCCGGGGGCGCACTTACTTTTGCACACGGGGCCGGGGGCACACTTACTTTTGCACACGGGGCCGGGGGCGCACTTACTTTTGCACACGGGGCCGGGGGCGCACTTACTTTTGCACACGGGGCCGGGGGCGCACTTACTTTTGCACACGGGGCCGGGGGCGCACTTAGTTTTGCACACGGGGCCGGGGGCACACTTACTTTTGCACCCAGGGCCGGAGGCGCACTTAATTTTGCACACGGGGCCGGGGGCGCACTTATTTTTGCACACGGGGCCGGGGGCGCACTTACTTTTGCACACGGGGCCGGGGGCGCACTTACTTTTGCACACGGGGCCGGGGGCACACTTACTTTTGCACCCGGGGCCGGGGGCGCACTTACTTTTGCACACGGGGCCGGGGGCGCACTTACTTTTGCACACGGGGCCGGGGGCGCACTTACTTTTGCACACGGGGCCGGGGGCGCACTTACTTTTGCACAGGGGGCCGTGTGATAAATGATCATGTCCTAAAATGGATACCGTACATTTGCATAGCTGCCATCTTTGGAAGGTCAAGTTTGGGGTAATGGAAAGTTCGCCATTATTTCCTATGGGAAATTTTTTTTTTTAAATGTGATTTAAATAAAATCTACATATCCGATCGACTATAAAAGTCATAGCACACCTGTCCCCACCGAGGGCTTCGAAACGCCGCCTGAACGGGGTCTCTGCGCCGAGCGGTTCGGGCCGCATTAATTGCGGAAAACGCGGAGAAGAAGAAGAATAATAATAATAATAATAATAATAAAATATAAGAAATCGGATTACAATATGTTGCTTGAACCTAGGAGGTTCAAGCACCATAACTAGATGGGCATTTCCTGAAGGAAATACATGGTGCTTGAACAGCACTGCCAGCTGCCAATGAACCTCAGGAGCAAGTCTGGCATGCAGGGCCCTGCCCCTGGGTATCCAATTTGGCCCCTTGGTAGCCACTTTGATGTGCGGGGCCCCTTGTTAGCAACTTTGGCCCCTTGGTAGAAACTTTGATGTGCGGGGCCCCTTGTTAGCAACTTTGGCCCCTTGGTAGCCATTTTGGCATGCAGGAATCCTTGGTAGCCATTTTGGCATTTAGGAATCCTCGGTAGCCACTTTAATCGGAGGCCGGGGACCCTCGGCCTCCGATTTGGTGGCCGGGGACCCTCGGCCTCCGATTTGGAGGCCGGGGACCCTCGGCCTCCGATTTGGAGGCCGGGGACCCTCGGCCTCCGATTTGGAGGCCGGGGACCCTCGGCCTCCGATTTGGTGGCCGGGGACCCTCGGCCTCCGATTTGGAGGCCGGGGACCCTCGGCCTCCGATTTGGAGGCCGGGGACCCTCGGCCTCCGATTTCGAGGCCGGGGACCCTCGGCCTCCGATTTGGAGGCCGGGGACCCTCGGCCTCCGATTTGGAGGCCGGGGACCCTCGGCCTCCGATTTGGAGGCCGGGGACCCTCGGCCTCCGATTTGGAGGCCGGGGACCCTCGGCCTCCGATTTGGTGGCCGGGGACCCTCGGCCTCCGATTTGGAGGCCGGGGACCCTCGGCCTCCGATTTGGAGGCCGGGGACCCTCGGCCTCCGATTTGGAGGCCGGGGACCCTCGGCCTCCGATTTGGAGGCCGGGGACCCTCGGCCTCCGATTTGGAGGCCGGGGACCCTCGGCCTCCGATTTGGAGGCCGGGGACCCTCGGCCTCCGATTTGGTGGCCGGGGACCCTCGGCCTCCGATTTGGAGGCCGGGGACCCACTGCCTCCGATTTGGAGGCCGGGGACCCTCGGCCTCCGATTTGGAGGCCGGGGACCCTCTGCCTCCGATTTGGAGGCCGGGGACCCTCGGCCTCCGATTTGGAGGCCGGGGACCCTCGGCCTCCGATTTGGAGGCCGGGGACCCTCGGCCTCCGATTTGGAGGCCGGGGACCCTCGGCCTCCGATTTGGTGGCCGGGGACCCTCGGCCTCCGATTTGGAGGCCGGGGACCCTCGGCCTCCGATTTGGAGGCCGGGGACCCTCGGCCTCCGATTTGGAGGCCGGGGACCCTCGGCCTCCGATTTGGAGGCCGGGGACCCTCGGCCTCCGATTTGGTGGCCGGGGACCCTCGGCCTCCGATTTGGTGGCCGGGGACCCTCGGCCTCCGATTTGGAGGCCGGGGACCCTCGGCCTCCGATTTGGTGGCCGGGGACCCTCGGCCTCCGATTTGGAGGCCGGGGACCCTCGGCCTCCGATTTGGTGGCCGGGGACCCTCGGCCTCCGATTTGGAGGCCGGGGACCCTCGGCCTCCGATTTGGAGGCCGGGGACCCTCGGCCTCCGATTTGGAGGCCGGGGACCCTCGGCCTCCGATTTGGTGGCCGGGGACCCTCGGCCTCCGATTTGGAGGCCGGGGACCCTCGGCCTCCGATTTGGAGGCCGGGGACCCTCGGCCTCCGATTTGGTGGCCGGGGACCCTCGGCCTCCGATTTGGAGGCCGGGGACCCTCGGCCTCCGATTTGGTGCCCGGGGACCCTCGGCCTCCGATTCGGTGGGCGGGGCCGGGGGGGCACTTACTTTTCACACACGGGGCCGGGGGGGCACTTACTTTTCACACACGGGGCCGGGGGGCACTTACTTTTGACACACGGGGCCGGGGGGCACTTACTTTTCACACACGGGGCCGGGGGGGCACTTACTTTTCACACACGGGACGAGAGGATGTCATATTCACTTTATTCTGATGTTTGACTGTGATAAATGATCATGTCCTAAAATGGACACCGTACATTTGCATAGCTGCCATCTTTGGAAGGTCAAGTTGGGGGTAATGGAAAGTTCGCCATTATTTCCTATGGGAAATTTTTTTTTTTAAATGCGATTTAAATAAAATCTACATATCGGATCGACTATAAAAGTCATAGCACACCTGTCCCCACCGAGGCCTTCGAAACGCCGCCTGAACGGGGTCTCTGCGCCGAGCGGTTTGGGCCGCATTAATTGCGGAAAACGCGGAGAAGAATAATAACTAGATGGGCATTTCCTGAAGGAAATACATGGTGCTTGAACAGCGCTGCCAGCTTTACAGCAGCACTTCACACACCAGGGGAGCACTTACTTTTGCACACCCGGGACCGGGGCGCACTTACTTTTGCACACGGGGCCGGGGGCGCGCTTACTTTTGCACACGGGGCCGGGGGCGCGCTTACTTTTGCACACGGGGCCGGGGGCGCGCTTACTTTTGCACACGGGGCCAAGGGCGCCATTACTTTTGCACACAGGGCCGGGGGCGTGCTTACTTTTGCACACGGGGCCGGGGGCGTGCTTACTTTTGCACACGGGGCCGGGGGGCGCCATTACTTTTGCACACGGGGCCGGGGGCGCCATTACTTTTGCACACGGGGCCGGGGGCGCACTTACTTTTGCACACGGGGCCGGGGGCGCCATTACTTTTGCACACGGGGCCGGGGGCGCCATTACTTTTGCACACGGGGCCGGGGGCGCCATTACTTTTGCACATGGGGCCGGGGGCGCCATTACTTTTGCACACGGGGCCGGGGGCGCCTTTACTTTTGCACACGGGGCCGGGGGCGCCTTTACTTTTGCACACGGGGCCGGGGGCGCCATTACTTTTGCACACGGGGCCGGGGGCGCCATTACTTTTGCACACGGGGCCGGGGGCGCCATTACTTTTGCACACGGGGCCGGGGGCGCCATTACTTTTGCACACGGGGCCGGGGGCGCCATTACTTTTGCACACGGGGCCGGGGGCGCCATTACTTTTGCACACGGGGCCGGGGGCGCGCTTACATTTCCACACGGGGCCGGGGGCGCCATTACTTTTGCACACGGGGACGGGGGCGCGCTTACTTTTGCACACGGGGCCGGGGGCGCCATTACTTTTGCACACGGGGCCGGGGGCGCGCTTACTTTTGCACACGAGGCCGGGGGCGCGCTTGCTTTTGCACACGGGGCCGGGGGCGCCATTACTTTTGCACACGGGGCCGGAGGCGCCATTACTTTTGCACACGGGGCCGGGGGCGCCATTACTTTTGCACACGGGGCTGGGGGCGTGCTTACTTTTGCACACGGGGCTGGGGGCGCGCTTACTTTTGCACACGGGGCCGGGGGCGCGCTTACTTTTGCACACGGGGCCGGGGGCGCGCTTACTTTTGCACACGGGGCCGGGGGCGCGCTTACTTTTGCACACGGGGCCAAGGGCGCGCTTACTTTTGCACACGGGGCCGGGGGCGCCATTACTTTTGCACACGGGGCCGGGTGCGCCATTACTTTTGCACACGGGGCCGGGGGCGCCATTACTTTTGCACACGGGGCCGGGGGCGCCATTACTTTTGCACACGGGGCCGGGGGCGCCATTACTTTTGCACACGGGGCCGGGGGCGCCATTACTTTTGCACACGGGGCCGGGGGCGCCATTACTTTTGCACACGGGGCCGGGGGCGCCATTACTTTTGCACACGGGGCCGGGGGCGCCATTACTTTTGCACACGGGGCCGGGGGCGCCATTACTTTTGCACACGGGGCCGGGGGCGCCATTACTTTTGCACACGGGGCCGGGGGCGCCATTACTTTTGCACACGGGGACGGGGGCGCACTTACTTTTGCACACGGGGCCGGGGGCGCCATTACTTTTGCACACGGGGCCGGGGGCGCCATTACATTTGCACACGGGGACGGGGGCGCGCTTACTTTTGCACACGGGGCCGGGGGCGCCATTACTTTTGCACACGGGGCCGGGGGCGCCATTACTTTTGCACACGGGGCCGGGGGCGCCATTACTTTTGCACACGGGGCCGGGGGCGCCATTACTTTTGCACACGGGGCCGGGGGCGCCATTACTTTTGCACACGGGGCCGGGGGCGCCATTACTTTTGCACACGGGGCCGGGGGCGCCATTACTTTTGCACACGGGGCCGGGGGCGCCATTACTTTTGCACACGGGGCCGGGGGCGCCATTACTTTTGCACACGGGGCCGGGGGCGCCATTACTTTTGCACACGGGACCGGGGGCGCCATTACTTTTGCACACGGGGCCGGGGGCGCCATTACTTTTGCACACGGGGCCGGGGGCGCCATTACTTTTGCACACGGGGCCGGGGGCGCCATTACTTTTGCACACGGGGCCGGGGGCGCACTTACTTTTGCACACGGGGCCGGGGGCGCCATTACTTTTGCACACGGGGCCGGGGGCGCCATTACTTTTGCACACGGGGCCGGGGGCGCCATTACTTTTGCACACGGGGCCGGGGGCGCCATTACTTTTGCACACGGGGCCGGGGGCGCCATTACTTTTGCACACGGGGACGGGGGCGCCATTACTTTTGCACACGGGGCCGGGGGCGCCATTACTTTTGCACACGGGGCCGGGGGCGCCATTACTTTTGCACACGGGGCCGGGGGCGCCATTACTTTTGCACACGGGGACGGGGGCGCCATTACTTTTGCACACGGGGACGGGGGCGCACTTACTTTTGCACACGGGGCCGGGGGCGCCATTACTTTTGCACACGGGGCCGGGGGCGCCATTACATTTGCACACGGGGACGGGGGCGCGCTTACTTTTGCACACGGGGCCGGGGGCGCCATTACTTTTGCACACGGGGCCGGGGGCGCCATTACTTTTGCACACGGGGCCGGGGGCGCCATTACTTTTGCACACGGGGCCGGGGGCGCCATTACTTTTGCACACGGGGCCGGGGGCGCCATTACTTTTGCACACGGGGCCGGGGGCGCCATTACTTTTGCACACGGGGCCGGGGGCGCCATTACTTTTGCACACGGGGCCGGGGGCGCCATTACTTTTGCACACGGGGCCGGGGGCGCCATTACTTTTGCACACGGGGCCGGGGGCGCCATTACTTTTGCACACGGGACCGGGGGCGCCATTACTTTTGCACACGGGGCCGGGGGCGCCATTACTTTTGCACACGGGGCCGGGGGCGCCATTACTTTTGCACACGGGGCCGGGGGCGCCATTACTTTTGCACACGGGGCCGGGGGCGCACTTACTTTTGCACACGGGGCCGGGGGCGCCATTACTTTTGCACACGGGGCCGGGGGCGCCATTACTTTTGCACACGGGGCCGGGGGCGCCATTACTTTTGCACACGGGGCCGGGGGCGCCATTACTTTTGCACACGGGGCCGGGGGCGCCATTACTTTTGCACACGGGGCCGGGGGCGCCATTACTTTTGCACACGGGGCCGGGGGCGCCATTACTTTTGCACACGGGGCCGGGGGCGCCATTACTTTTGCACACGGGGCCGGGGGCGCCATTACTTTTGCACACGGGGCCGGGGGCGCCATTACTTTTGCACACGGGGCCGGGGGCGCCATTACTTTTGCACACGGGGCCGGGGGCGCACTTACTTTTGCACACGGGGCCGGGGGCGCAATTACTTTTGCACACGGGGCCGAGGGCGCCATTACTTTTGCACACGGGGCCGGGGGCGCCATTACTTTTGCACACGGGGCCGGAGGCGCCATTACTTTTGCACACGGGGCCGGGGGCGCCATTACTTTTGCACACGGGGCCGGGGGCGCCATTACTTTTGCACACGGGGGCGGGGGCGCCATTACTTTTGCACACGGGGCCGGGGGCGCCATTACTTTTGCACACGGGGCCGGGGGCGCCATTACTTTTGCACACGGGGCCGGGGGCGCCATTACTTTTGCACACGGGGCCGGGGGCGCCATTACTTTTGCACACGGGGCCGGGGGCGCCATTACTTTTGCACACGGGGCCGGGGGCGCCATTACTTTTGCACACGGGGCCGGGGGCGCACTTACTTTTGCACACGGGGCCGGGGGCGCACTTACTTTTGCACACGGGGCCGGGGGCGCACTTACTTTTGCACACAGGGCCGGGGGCGCACTTACTTTTGCACACGGGGCCGGGGGCGCACTTACTTTTGCACACGGGGCCGGGGGCGCACTTACTTTTGCACACGGGGCCGGGGGCGCACTTACTTTTGCACACGGGCCCGGGGCGCACTTACTTTTGCACACGGGGCCGTGTGATAAATGATCATGTCCTAAAATGGATACCGTACATTTGCATAGCTGCCATCTTTGGAAGGTCAAGTTTGGGGTAATGGAAAGTTCGCCATTATTTCCTATGGGAATTTTTTTTTTTTAAATGCGATTTAAATAAAATCTACATATCGGATCGACTATAAAAGTCATAGCACACCTGTCCCCACCGAGGGCTTCGAAACGCCGCCTGAACGGGGTCTCTGCGCCGAGCGGTTCGGGCCGCATTAATTGCGGAAAACGCGGAGAAGAATAATAATAATAATAATAATAATAACTAGATGGGCATTTCCTGAAGGAAATACATGGTGCTTGAACAGCGCTGCCAGCTTTACAGCAGCACTTCACACACCAGGGGAGCACTTACTTTTGCACACCCGGGACCGGGGCGCACTTACTTTTGCACACGGGGCCGGGGGCGCGCTTACTTTTGCACACGGGGCCGGGGGCGCGCTTACTTTTGCACACGGGGCCAAGGGCGCCATTACTTTTGCACACGGGGCCGCCATTACTTTTGCACACGGGGCCGGGGGCGCCATTACTTTTGCACACGGGGCCGGGGTCACCATTACTTTTGCACACGGGGCCGGGGGCGCGCTTACTTTTGCACACGGGGCCGGGGGCGCGCTTAATTTTGCACACGGGGCCGGGGGCGCGCTTACTTTTGCACACGGGGCCGGGGGCGCCATTACTTTTGCACACGGGGCCGGGGGCGCCATTACTTTTGCACACGGGGCCGGGGGCGCCATTACTTTTGCACACGGGGCCGGGGGCGCCATTACTTTTGCACACGGGGCCGGGGGCGCCATTACTTTTGCACACGGGGCCGGGGGCGCCATTACTTTTGCACACGGGGCCGGGGGCGCCATTACTTTTGCACACGGGACCGGGGGCGCCATTACTTTTGCACACGGGGCCGGGGGCGCCATTACTTTTGCACACGGGGCCGGGGGCGCCATTACTTTTGCACACGGGGCCGGGGGCGCCATTACTTTTGCACACGGGGCCGGGGGCGCCATTACTTTTGCACACGGGGCCGGGGGCGCCATTACTTTTGCACACGGGGCCGGGGGCGCACTTACTTTTGCACACGGGGCCGGGGGCGCAATTACTTTTGCACACGGGGCCGGGGGCGCCATTACTTTTGCACACGGGGCCGGGGGCGCCATTACTTTTGCACACGGGGCCGGAGGCGCCATTACTTTTGCACACGGGGCCGGGGGCGCCATTACTTTTGCACACGGGGCCGGGGGCGCCATTACTTTTGCACACGGGGCCGGGGGCGCCATTACTTTTGCACACGGGGCCGGGGGCGCCATTACTTTTGCACACGGGGGCGGGGGCACCATTACTTTTGCACACGGGGCCGGGGGCGCCATTACTTTTGCACACGGGGCCGGGGGCGCCATTACTTTTGCACACGGGGCCGGGGGCGCCATTACTTTTGCACACGGGGCCGGGGGCGCCATTACTTTTGCACACGGGGCCGGGGGCGCCATTACTTTTGCACACGGGGCCGGGGGCGCCATTACTTTTGCACATGGGGCCGGGGGCGCCATTACTTTTGCACACGGGGCCGGGGGCGCCATTACTTTTGCACACGGGGCTGGGGGCGCCATTACTTTTGCACACGGGGCCGGGGGCGCCATTACTTTTGCACACGGGGCCGGGGGCGCCATTACTTTTGCACACGGGGCCGGGGGCGCACTTACTTTTGCACACGGGGCCGGGGGCGCACTTACTTTTGCACACGGGGCCGGGGGCGCACTTACTTTTGCACACGGGGCCGGGGGCGCACTTACTTTTGCACACGGGGCCGGGGGCGCACTTACTTTTGCACACGGGGCCGGGGGCGCACTTACTTTTGCACACGGGCCCGGGGCGCACTTACTTTTGCACACGGGGCCGTGTGATAAATGATCATGTCCTAAAATGGATACCGTACATTTGCATAGCTGCCATCTTTGGAAGGTCAAGTTTGGGGTAATGGAAAGTTCGCCATTATTTCCTATGGGAATTTTTTTTTTTTAAATGCGATTTAAATAAAATCTACATATCGGATCGACTATAAAAGTCATAGCACACCTGTCCCCACCGAGGGCTTCGAAACGCCGCCTGAACGGGGTCTCTGCGCCGAGCGGTTCGGGCCGCATTAATTGCGGAAAACGCGGAGAAGAATAATAATAATAATAATAATAACTAGATGGGCATTTCCTGAAGGAAATACATGGTGCTTGAACAGCGCTGCCAGCTTTACAGCAGCACTTTTCACACACCGGACCAGGGGGGCCACTTACTTTTCCACACCCGGGTCCAGGGGAGCACTTACTTTTGCACACCCGGGACCGGGGCGCGCTTACTTTTGCACACGGGGCCAAGGGCGCCATTACTTTTGCACACGGGGCCGGGGGCGCCATTATTTTTGCACACGGGGCCGGGGGCGCCATTATTTTTGCACACGGGGCCGGGGGCGCCATTACTTTTGCACACGGGGCCGGGGGCGCCATTACTTTTGCACACGGGGCCGGGGGCGCCATTACTTTTGCACACGGGGCCGGGGGCGCCATTACTTTTGCACACGGGGCCGGGGGCGCCATTACTTTTGCACACGGGGCCGGGGGCGCCATTACTTTTGCACACGGGGCCGGGGGCGCCATTACTTTTGCACACGGGGCCGGGGGCGCCATTACTTTTGCACACGGGGCCGGGGGCGCCATTACTTTTGCACACGGGGCCGGGGGCGCCATTACTTTTGCACACGGGGCCGGGGGCGCCATTACTTTTGCACACGGGGCCGGGGGCGCCATTACTTTTGCACACGGGGCCGGGGGCGCCATTACTTTTGCACACGGGGCCGGGGGCGCCATTACTTTTGCACACGGGGCCGGGGGCACCATTACTTTTGCACACGGGGCCGGGGGCACCATTACTTTTGCACACGGGGCCGGTGGCGCGCTTACTTTTAAACACGGGGCCGGGGGCGCGCTTACTTTTGCACACGGGGCCGGGGGCGCGCTTACTTTTGCACACGGGGCCGGGGGCGCGCTTACTTTTGCACACGGGGCCGGGGGCGCCATTACTTTTGCACACGGGGCCGGGGGCGCCATTACTTTTGCACACGGGGCCGGGAGCGCCATTACTTTTGCACACGGGGCCGGGGGCGCCATTACTTTTGCACACGGGGCGGGGGCGCCATTACTTTTGCACACGGGGCCGGGGGCGCCATTACTTTTGCACACGGGACCGGGGGCGCCATTACTTTTGCACACGGGGCCGGGGGCGCCATTACTTTTGCACACGGGGCCGGAGGCGCCATTGCTTTTGCACACGGGGCCGGGGGTGCCATTGCTTTTGCACACGGGTCCGGGGGCGTGCTTACTTTTGCACACGGGGCCGGGGGCGCCATTACTTTTGCACACGGGGCCGGGGGCGCCATTACTTTTGCACACGGGGCCGGGGGCGCGCTTACTTTTGCACACGGGGCCGGGGGCGCCATTACTTTTGCACACGGGGCCGGGGGCGCCATTACTTTTGCACACGGGGCCGGGGGCGCGCTTACTTTTGCACACGGGGCCGGGGGCGCGCTTACTTTTGCACACGGGGCCGGGGGCGCCATTACTTTTGCACACGGGGCCGCCATTACTTTTGCACACGGGGCCGCCATTACTTTTGCACACGGGGCCGCCATTACTTTTGCACACGGGGCCGGGGGCGCCATTACTTTTGCACACGGGGCCGGGGGCGCCATTACTTTTGCACACGGGGCCGGGGGCGCCATTACTTTTGCACACGGGGCCGGGGGCGCCATTACTTTTGCACACGGGGCCGGGGGCGCCATTACTTTTGCACACGGGGCCGGGGGCACCATTACTTTTGCACACGGGGCCGGGGGCGCCATTACTTTTGCACACGGGGCCGGGGGCGCCATTACTTTTGCACACGGGGCCGGGGGCGCGCTTACTTTTGCACACGGGGCCAAGGGCGCGCTTACTTTTGCACACGGGGCCGGGGGCGCCATTACTTTTGCACACGGGGCCGGGGGCGCCATTATTTTTGCACACGGGGCCGGGGGCGCCATTATTTTTGCACACGGGGCCGGGGGCGCCATTACTTTTGCACACGGGGCCGGGGGCGCCATTACTTTTGCACACGGGGCCGGGGGCGCGCTTACTTTTGCACACGGGGCCGGGGCGCGCTTACTTTTGCACACGGGGCCGGGGGCGCCATTACTTTTGCACACGGGGCAGGGGGCGCCATTACTTTTGCACACGGGGACGGGGGCGCCATTACTTTTGCACACGGGGCCGGGGGCGCCATTACTTTTGCACACGGGGCCGGGGGCGCCATTACTTTTGCACACGGGGCCGGGGGCGCGCTTACTTTTGCACACGGGGCCGGGGGCGCGCTTACTTTTGCACACGGGGCCGGGGGCGCGCTTACTTTTGCACACGGGGCCGGGGGCGCCATTACTTTTGCACACGGGGCCGGGGGCGCCATTACTTTTGCACACGGGGCCGGGGGCGCCATTACTTTTGCACACGGGGCCGGGGGCGCCGTTACTTTTGCACACGGGGCCGGGGGCGCCATTACTTTTGCACACGGGGCCGGGGGCGCCATTACTTTTGCACACGGGGCCGGGGGCGCCATTACTTTTGCACACGGGGCCGGGGGCGCACTTACTTTTGCACACGGGGCCGGGGGCGCACTTACTTTTGCACACGGGGCCGGGGGCGCACTTACTTTTGCACACGGGGCCGGGGGCGCACTTACTTTTGCACACGGGGCCGGGGGCGCACTTACTTTTGCACAAGGGGCCGGGGGCGCACTTACTTTTGCACAAGGGGCCGGGGGCGCACTTACTTTTGAACACGGGGCCGGGGGCGCACTTACTTTTGCACACGGGGCCGGGGGCGCACTTACTTTTCACATACGGGGCCGGGGGGCACTTACTTTTCACACACGGGACGAGAGGGTGTCACTTTATTCTGATGGAATGGAAGTTCGCCATTATTTCCTATGGGAAATTTTTTTTTTAAAATGCGATTTAAATAAAATCTACATATCGGATCGACTATAAAAGTCATAGCACACCTGTCCCCACCGAGGCCTTCGAAACGCCGCCTGAACGGGGTCTCTGCGCCGAGCGGTTCGGGCCGCATTAATTGCGGAAAATGCGGAGAAGAATAATAATAATAATAAGAAAATATAAGAAATCGGATTACAATATGTTGCTTGAACCTAGGAGGTTCAAGCACCATAATAAGAAAATATAAGAAATCGGATTACAATATGTTGCTTGAACCTAGGAGGTTCAAGCACCATAATAAGAAAATATAAGAAATCGGATTACAATATGTTGCTTGAACCTAGGAGGTTCAAGCACCATAATAATAACTAGATGGGTATTTCCTGAAGGAACTACAGATAGTGCTTTGGAATGGTGCCCGGGCTGCCCCTGCAAGACTTTCACACTTGGGTGCCCCTCAGGCGGTCCGATTTGGTGGGTTGGGTCAATCTGGGTCTGATTTTGTGGGCGGGGTAAATCTAGGTCCGATTCGGTGGGCGGGGTCACTTTTGGTCCGATTCTGTGGGCGCGGCCACTCTGGGTCCGATTCGGTGGGCGGAGCCACTCTGGGTCCGATTTGGTGGGCGGGGCACCTTAGGGACCAATTTGGTGGGTGGGGTCACTCGGTCCGATTTGGTGGGCTGGGCACCTCAGGGTCTGATTTGGTGGCCTGGGCACCTCAGGGTCCGATTTGGTGGGTGGGGTCACTCTGGGTCCGATTTGGTGGGCGGGGTCACTCTGGGCCCGATTTGGTGGAAGAGGTCACTCTGGGTCCGATTTGGTGGAAGGGGTCACTCTGGGTCTGATTTGGTGGAAGGGGTCACTCTGGGTCCGATTTGGTGGGCGGAGCCACTCTGGGTCCGATTTGGTGGGCGGGGTCACTCTGGGTCTGATTTAGGGGGCGGGGTCACTCTGGGTCCGATTTGGTGGGCCGGGCCCCTCGGGGTCCGATTTGGTGGGCCGGGCCTCTCGGGTTCCGAATTGGTGAGCGGGGTAATCTACTATCTAATTATCTAAGGGCACTTCCGTCTTTCTGTCTCACAACACCGCTACGTCATCATCTCGTGAGACCGCAATGCACTCTTGGGACCGGAGCGCGCAACAAGCATCGGGTACCGGCCACTCCAGGTGCAACAAGCATCGTGTACCGGCCGCTCTAGGAGGTGCAACAACCATCAGATACCGGCCGCTCCAGGAGGTGAGTATGTAACTTTTTTATTTTAATTCTTTTTTTTTTTAACAGGGATATGCAGTATACTATGTGACTGGACAATATACTACGTGACTGGGCAGTATAACTACGTGGCTCTGCGCTGTATACTGCGTGGCTCTGTGCTGTATACTGCGTGGCTCTGCGCTGTATACTACGCGGCTCTGCGCTGTATACTACGCGGCTCTGCGCTGTATACTGCGTGGCTCTGCGCTGTGTACTGCGCGGCTCTGCGCTGTGTACTGCACGGCTCTGCGCTGTGTACTGCGCGGCTCTGCACTGTGTACTGCGCGTTCTGCGCTGTATACTGCGCGGCTCTGCGCTGTATACTGCGCAGCTCTGCGCTTTGTACTGCGCGGCTCTGCGCTATATACTGCGTGGCTCTTCGCTGTATACTACGCGGCTCTGCGCTGTGTACTGCGCGGCTCTGCGCTGTGTACTGCGCGTGTCCGTGCTGTGTACTGCGCGTGTCTGCGCTGTATACTGCGGGGCTCTGCACTGTATACTGCGGGGCTCTGCGCTGTATACTACGCGGCTCAGCGCTGTATACTGCGCGGCTCTGCGCTGCATACTGCGTGGCTCTACGCTGCGTACTGCGCGGCTCTGCGCTGTATACTGGGTGGCTCTGCGCTGTGTACTGCGCGGCTCTGTGCTGTGTACTGTGCGGCTCTGCACTGTGTACTGCGCGGCTCTGCGCTGTGTACTGCGCGGCTCTGCGCTGTGTACTGCGCGGCTCTGCGCTTTATACTGTGCGGCTCTGCGCTCTGTACTGCGCGGCTCTGCGCTGTGTACTGCGCAGCTCTGCGCTGTATACTGCGCGGCTCTGCGCTGTGTACTGCGCGGCTCTGCGCTGTGTACTGCGCGGCTCTGCGCTGTGTACTACTCGGCTCTGCGCTGTGTACTGCGCGGCTCTGCGCTGTGTACTGCGCGGCTCTGCGCTGTGTACTGCGCGGCTCTGCGCTGTGTACTGCACGGTTCTGCGCGGTATACTGCGCGGCTCTGCGCTTTATACTGTGCGGCTCTGCGCTCTGTACTGCACGGCTCTGCGCTGTCTACTGCGCGGCTCTGCGCTGTGTACTGCTCGGCTCTGCGCTGTGTACTGCGCGGCTCTCCGCTTTATACTGCGCGGCTCTGCGCTTTATACTGCGCGGCTTTGCGCTGTGTACTGCATGGCTCTGCGCTGTGTACTGCGCGGCTCTGCGCTGTGTACTGCACGGCTCTGCGCTGTGTGCTGCACGGCTCTGCGCTTTATACTGCGCGGCTCTGCGCTGTGTACTGCACGGCTCTGCGCTGTGTACTGCGCGGCTCTGCGCTGTGTACTGCACGGCTCTGCGCTTTATACTGCGCGGCTCTGCGCTGTGTACTGCACGGCTCTGCGCTGTGTACTGCGCGGCTCTGCGCTGTGTACTGCGCGGCTCTGCGCTTTATACTGCGCGGCTCTGCGCTTTATACTGCGCGGCTCTGCGCTGTGTACTGCGCGGCTCTGCGCTGTGTACTGCGCGGCTCTGCGCTGTGTACTGCACGGCTCTGCGCTTTATACTGCGCGGCTCTGCGCTGTGTACTGCACGGCTCTGCGCTGTGTACTGCACGGCTCTGCGCTTTAAACTGCGCGGCTCTGCGCTGTGTACTGCACGGCTCTGCGCTGTGTACTGCGCGGCTCTGCGCTGTGTACTGCGCGGCTCTGCGCTTTATACTGCGCGGCTCTGCGCTGTGTACTGCGCGGCTCTGCGCTGTGTACTGCGCGGCTCTGCGCTGTGTACTGCACGGCTCTGCGCTTTAAACTGCGCGGCTCTGCGCTGTGTACTGCACGGCTCTGCGCTGTGTACTGCGCGGCTCTGCGCTTTATACTGCGCGGCTCTGCGCTGTGTACTGCACGGCTCTGCGCTGTGTACTGCGCGGCTCTGCGCTGTGTACTGCACGGCTCTGCGCTTTATACTGCGCGGCTCTGCGCTGTGTACTGCACGGCTCTGCACTGTATACTGCGTGGCTGTGCAATATACTACGTGGACATGCATATTCTAGAATACCCGATGAGTTAGAATCGGGCCACAGTCTAATAATCATAAGACTACGGATAGTGGTTTGGAATTGTGCTGTACTGTCACTTTAAGAGCTGATATTATCTGACAAAACTTGTGACCTGGTGAGCTGATGTAGATTTCATAGGAGTTGGCATAGTAACTGTGTCTGACTGCGCATATCAATGAGCTAATCAGCCAGGTGGCAGTTATTTTTAGAAATTGCCTCAGAAACCAGCCCATTATAAACGTATAGGAAAATTTCTCCATTGAAACGCATTGAAAGACTTTTTTCAAACACAAATTGCGCAAAAACTACAAATCCGATCGACACGAAAAATACTTAGCACACCTCTCAGGAACGCTGGCTTCGAAATGACACCTCACTGGAGTCTGTGAGTTTAGCGGTTCGGGCCGCATTACGTGCGGACTGAATAATAAGAATAAGAAGAAGTTTACCACGGTGGAATAACAGTATAGTGCTTTGTTCCAAAGCACTATAATAATAATAAAATATAAGAAATCGGATTACAATATGTTGCTTGAACCTAGGAGGTTCAAGCACCATAAATATAAGAAATCGGATTACAATATGTTGCTTGAACCTAGGAGGTTCAAGCACCATAACTAGATGGGCATTTCCTGAAGGAAATACATGGTGCTTGAACAGCGCTGCCAGCTGCCAATAAACCTCAGGAGCAAGTCTGGCATGCAGGGCCCTGCCCCTGGGAATCCAATTTGGCCCCTTGGTAGCCACTTTGATGTGCGGGGCCCCTTGTTAGCAACTTTGGCCCCTTGGTAGCCATTTTGGCATGCAGGAATCCTTGGTAGCCACTTTGGAGCACACAGTCTCTCGGTAGCCACTTTGGCCACATCCTCTTATATACAGACATCACTCCTCTATACAGACACCACTCCTATATACAGACACAACTCCTACATACAGACATCCCTCTATATACATACACCACTACCATATACAGAGATCCCTCTATATTCAGATACCACTCCTATATACAGACATCCCACTATATACAGACATCCCCCTATATACAGACACTACTCCTATATACAGACATCTCTCCTATATACAGACATACCTCTATATACAGACATCTCTCCCTTATACAGACATCCCCCTATATACAGACACCACTTCTATATAAAGACATCCCTCTATATACAGACACCACTCCTATATACAGACACCACTCTTATATGCAGGCACCTCTCCTATATACAGATATCCCTCTATATACAGACACCTCTCCTATATACAGACATCCCTCTATATACAGACACCACTCCTATTTACAGACATCCCTTTTTATACAGACAGCACTCCTATATACAGACATCCCTCTATATACAGACACCACTCGTATATACAGACATCCCCTATATACAGACACCACTCCTATATACAGACATCCCTATATACAGACACTACCCCTATACACAGACATCCCTCTATATACAGACACCACTCCTATGTACAGACATCCCTCTATATACAGACACCACTCCTATATACAGACATCCCTCTATATACAGACACCACTCCTATATACAGACATCCCCTATATAAAGACACTACTCTTATATACAGACATCCCTCTGTATACAGACACCACTCCTATATACAGACGTCCCTCTATATACAGACACCACTCCTATATACAGACATCCCTCTATATACAGACATATCTCCTATATTCAGACATCCCCCTATATAGAGGCACCACTCCTATAAACAGACATCCCTCTATATACAGACAACACTCCTATATACAGACATCCCTCTATATACAGACACCACTCCTATATACAGACATCCCTCTATATACAGACACCACTCCTATATACAGACATCCCTCTATATACAGACACCACTCCTATATACAGACATCCCCCTATATACAGACACCACTCCTATATACAGACATACCCCTATATACAGACACCACTCCTATACACAGACATCCCTATATATACAGACATCTCTCCTATATTCAGACATCCCCCTATATACAGACACCACTCCTATATACAGACATCCCACTATATACAGACACCACTCCTATATACAGACATCCCTCTATATACAGACATCTCTCCTATATACAGACATCCCTCTATATACAGACACCACTCCTATATACAGACATCCCCCTATATACAGACACCACTCCAATATACAGACATTCCTCTATATACAGGCACCACTCCTATATACAGACATCCCTCTACATACAGACACCACTCCTATACACAGACATCCCTCTATATACAGACACCACTCCTATATACAGAAATCCCCCTATATACAGACACCACTCCTATATACAGATATCCCCCTATATACAGACACCAGTCCTATATACAGATATCCCCCTATATACAGACACCACTCCTATACACAGACATCCCTATATATACAGACATCTCTCCTATATTCAGACATCCCCCTATATACAGACACCACTCCTATATACAGACATCCCTCTATATACAGACACCACTCCTATATACAGACATCCCTCTATATACAGACATCTCTCCTATATACAGACATCCCTCTATATACAGACACCACTCCTATATACAAACATCCCCCTATATACAGACACCACTCCTATATACAGACATCCCCCTATATACACACACCACTCCAATATACAGACATCCCTCTGTATACAGGCACCACTCCTATATACAGACATCCCTCTATATACAGACACCGCTCCTATGTACAGACATCCCTCTATATACAGACACCACTCCTATATACAGAAATCCCCCTATATACAGTCACCACTCCTATATACAGATATCCCCCTATATACAGACACAACTCCTATACACAGATATCCCTATATACAGACATCTCTCCTATATTAAGACATCCCCCTATATACAGACACCACTCCTATATACAGACATCCCTCTATATACAGACACCACTCCTATATACAGACATCCCTCTATATACAGACATCTCTCCTATATACAGACATCCCTCTATATACAGACACCACTCCTATATACAAACATCCCCCTATATACAGACACCACTCCTATATACAGACATCCCCCTATATACAGACACCACTCCTATATACAGACATCCCTCTGTATACAGACACCACTCCTATATACAGACATCCCTCTGTATACAGACACCACTCCTATATACAGACATCCCCCTATATACAGACACCACTCCTATATACAGACATCCCTCTGTATACAGACACCACTGCTATATACAGACATCCCTCTATATACAGACACCACTCCTATATACAGACTTCCCTCTATATACAGACACCACTCCTATATACAGACATCCCCCTATATACAGACACCACTCCTATATACAGACATCCCTCTATATACAGACACCATTCCTATATACATACATCCCTCTGTATACAGACACCACTCCTTTATACAGACATCCCTCTATATACAGACACCACTCCTATATACAGACATCCCTCTATATACAGACATCTCTCCTATATACAGACATCTCTCTATATACAGACACCACTCTTATATACAGACATCCCTCTATATACAGACATCTCTCCTAAATACAGACATCCCTCTATATACAGACACCACTGCTATATACAGAAATCCTCCTATATACAGAAACCACTCCTATATACAGACATCCCCTTATATACAGACACCACTCCTATATACAGACATCCCTATATACAGACATATCTCCTATATTCAGAATTCAGACATCCCCCTATATACAGACACCACTCCTATATACAGACATCCCTCTATATACAGACACCACTCCTGTATACAGACATCCCTCTATATACAGACATCTCTCCTATATACAGACATCCCTCTATATACAGACACCACTCCTATAAACAGACATCCCCCTATATACAGACACCACTCCTATATACAGACATCCCCCTATATACAGACACCACTCCTATATACAGACATCCCTCTGTATACAGACACCACTCCTATATACAGACATCCCTCTATATACAGACACCACTCCTATATACAGACTTCCCTCTATATACAGACACCACTGCTATATACAGACATCCCCCTATATACAGACACCACTCCTATAAACAGACATCCCTCTATATACAGACACCACTCCTATATACAGACATCCCTCTGTATACAGACACCACTCCTTTATGCAGACATCCCTCTATATACAGACACCACTGCTATATACAGACATCCCTCTATATACAGACACCACTCCTATATATAGACATCCGTCTATATACAGACATCTCTCCTATATAGAGACATCCCCCTATATACAGACACCACTCCTATATACAGACAACACTCTATATACAGACACAACTCCTATATACAGACATCCCTCTGTATACAGACACCACTCCTATATACAGACATCCCCCTATATACAGACACCACTCCTATATACAGACATCCCTCTGTATACAGACACCATTCCTATATACATACATCCCTCTGTATACAGACACCACTCCTTTATACAGACATCCCTCTATATACAGACACCACTCCTATATACAGACATCCCTCTATATACAGACATCTCTCCTATATACAGACATCTCTCTATATACAGACACCACTCTTATATACAGACATCCCTCTATATACAGACATCTCTCCTAAATACAGACATCCCTCTATATACAGACACCACTGCTATATACAGAAATCCTCCTATATACAGAAACCACTCCTATATACAGACATCCCCTTATATACAGACACCACTCCTATATACAGACATCCCTATATACAGACATATCTCCTATATTCAGAATTCAGACATCCCCCTATATACAGACACCACTCCTATATACAGACATCCCTCTATATACAGACACCACTCCTGTATACAGACATCCCTCTATATACAGACATCTCTCCTATATACAGACATCCCTCTATATACAGACACCACTCCTATAAACAGACATCCCCCTATATACAGACACCACTCCTATATACAGACATCCCCCTATATACAGACACCACTCCTATATACAGACATCCCTCTGTATACAGACACCACTCCTATATACAGACATCCCTCTATATACAGACACCACTCCTATATACAGACTTCCCTCTATATACAGACACCACTGCTATATACAGACATCCCCCTATATACAGACACCACTCCTATAAACAGACATCCCTCTATATACAGACACCACTCCTATATACAGACATCCCTCTGTATACAGACACCACTCCTTTATGCAGACATCCCTCTATATACAGACACCACTGCTATATACAGACATCCCTCTATATACAGACACCACTCCTATATATAGACATCCGTCTATATACAGACATCTCTCCTATATAGAGACATCCCCCTATATACAGACACCACTCCTATATACAGACAACACTCTATATACAGACACAACTCCTATATACAGACATCCCTCTGTATACAGACACCACTCCTATATACAGACATCCCCCTATATACAGACACCACTCCTATATACAGACATCCCTCTGTATACAGACACCACTCCTATATACAGACATCCCTCTATATACAGACACCACTCCTATATACAGACTTCCCTCTATATACAGACACCACTCCTATATACAGACATCCCCTATATACAGACACCACTCCTATATACAGACATCCCTCTATATACAGACACCATTCCTATATACAGACATCCCTCTGTATACAGACACCTCTCCTTTATACAGACATCCCTCTATATACAGACACCACTCCTATATACAGACATCCCTCTATATACAGACATCTCTCCTATATACAGACATCTCTCTATATACAGACACCACTCTTATATACAGACATCCCTCTATATACAGACATCTCTCCTAAATACAGACATCCCTCTATATACAGACACCACTGCTATATACAGAAATCCTCCTATATACAGAAACCACTCCTATATACAGACATCCCCTTATATACAGACACCACTCCTATATACAGATATCCCTATATATACAGACATATCTCCTATATTCAGACATCCCCCTATATACAGACACCACTCCTATATACAGACATCCCTCTATATACAGGCACCACTCCTATATACAGACATCCCTTCACATACAGACACCACTCCTATATACAGACATCCCTCTATATACAGACACCACTCCTATATACAGAAATCCCCCTATATACAGACACCACTCCTATATACAGATATCCCCCTATATACAGACACCAGTCCTATATACAGATATCCCCCTATATACAGACACCACTCCTATACACAGACATCCATATATATACAGACATCTCTCCTATATTCAGACATCCCCCTATATACAGACACCACTCCTATATACAGACATCCCTCTATATACAGACACCACTCCTATATACAGACAACCCTCTATATACAGACATCTCTCCTATATACAGACATCCCTCTATATACAGACACCACTCCTATATACAAACATCCCCCTATATACAGACACCACTCCTATATACAGACATCCCCCTATATACACACACCACTCCAATATACAGACATCCCTCTGTATACAGGCACCACTCCTATATACAGACATCCCTCTATATACAGACACCGCTCCTATGTACAGACATCCCTCTATATACAGACACCACTCCTATATACAGAAATCCCCCTATATACAGTCACCACTCCTATATACAGAAATCCCCCTATATACAGACACAACTCCTATACACAGATATCCCTATATATACAGACATCTCTCCTATATTAAGACATCCCCCTATATACAGACACCACTCCTATATACAGACATCCCTCTATATACAGACACCACTCCTATATACAGACATCCCTCTATATACAGACACCACTCCTATATACAGACATCCCTCTATATACAGACATCTCTCCTATATACAGACATCCCTCTATATACAGACACCACTCCTATATACAAACATCCCCCTATATACAGACACCACTCCTATATACAGACATCCCCCTATATACAGACACCACTCCTATATACAGACATCCCTCTGTATACAGACACCACTCCTATATACAGACATCCCCCTATATACAGACACCACTCCTATATACAGACATCCCTCTGTATACAGACACCACTGCTATATACAGACATCCCTCTATATACAGACACCACTCCTATATACAGACTTCCCTCTATATACAGACACCACTCCTATATACAGACATCCCCCTATATACAGACACCACTCCTATATACAGACATCCCTCTATATACAGACATCTCTCCTATATACAGACATCTCTATATATACAGACACCACTCTTATATACAGACATCCCTCTATATACAGACATCTCTCCTAAATACAGACATCCCTCTATATACAGACACCACTGCTATATACAGAAATCCTCCTATATACAGAAACCACTCCTATATACAGACATCCCCTTATATACAGACACCACTCCTATATACAGACATCCCTATATATACAGACATATCTCCTATATTCAGAATTCAGACATCCCCCTATATACAGACACCACTCCTATATACAGACATCCCTCTATATACAGACACCACTCCTGTATACAGACATCCCTCTATATACAGACATCTCTCCTATATACAGACATCCCTCTATATACAGACACCACTCCTATAAACAGACATCCCCCTATATACAGACACCACTCCTATATACAGACATCCCCCTATATACAGACACCACTCCTATATACAGACATCCCTCTGTATACAGACACCACTCCTATATACAGACATCCCTCTATATACAGACACCACTCCTATATACAGACTTCCCTCTATATACAGACACCACTCCTATATACAGACATCCCCCTATATACAGACACCACTCCTATAAACAGACATCCCTCTATATACAGACACCACTCCTATATACAGACATCCCTCTGTATACAGACACCACTCCTTTATGCAGACATCCCTCTATATACAGACACCACTGCTATATACAGACATCCCTCTATATACAGACACCACTCCTATATATAGACATCCGTCTATATACAGACATCTCTCCTATATAGAGACATCCCCCTATATACAGACACCACTCCTATATACAGACAACACTCTATATACAGACACCACTCCTATATACAGACATCCCTCTGTATACAGACACCACTCCTATATACAGACATCCCCCTATATACAGACACCACTCCTATATACAGACATCCCTCTGTATACAGACACCACTCCTATATACAGACATCCCTCTATATACAGACACCACTCCTATATACAGACTTCCCTCTATATACAGACACCACTCCTATATACAGACATCCCCTATATACAGACACCACTCCTATATACAGACATCCCTCTATATACAGACACCATTCCTATATACAGACATCCCTCTGTATACAGACACCTCTCCTTTATACAGACATCCCTCTATATACAGACACCACTCCTATATACAGACATTCCTCTATATACAGACATCTCTCCTATATACAGACATCTCTCTATATACAGACACCACTCTTATATACAGACATCCCTCTATATACAGACATCTCTCCTAAATACAGACATCCCTCTATATACAGACACCACTGCTATATACAGAAATCCTCCTATATACAGAAACCACTCCTATATACAGACATCCCCTTATATACAGACACCACTCCTATATACAGATATCCCTATATATACAGACATATCCCCTATATTCAGACATCCCCCTATATACAGACACCACTCCTATATACAGACAAACCCTCTATATACAGACACCACTCCTATATACAGACATCCCTCTATATACAGACATCTCTCCTATATACAGACATCCCTCTATATACAGACACCACTCCTATAAACAGACATCCCCCTATATACAGACACCACTCCTATATATAGACATCCCCCTATATACAGACACCACTCCTATATACAGACATCCCTCTGTATACAGACACCACTCCTATATACAGACATCCCTCTATATACAGACACCACTCCTATATACAGACTTCCCTCTATATACAGACACCACTCCTATATACAGACATCCCCCTATATACAGACACCACTCCTATAAACAGACATCCCTCTACATACAGACACCACTCCTATATACAGACATCCCTCTGTATACAGACACCACTCCTTTATGCAGACATCCCTCTATATACAGACACCACTGCTATATACAGACATCCCTCTATATACAGACACCACTCCTATATATAGACATCCCTCTATATACAGACATCTCTCCTATATAGAGACATCCCCCTATATACAGACACCACTCCTATATACAGACAACACTCTATATACAGACACCACTCCTATATACAGACATCCCTCTATATACAGACACCACTCCTATATAGAGACATACCCCTATGTACAGACACCACTCCTATATACAGACATCACTCTATATACAGACACCACTCCTATATACAGGCATCCCTCTATATACAGACACCACTCCTATATACAGACATCCCTCTATATACAAACACCACTCTTATATACAGACATCCCTCTTTATACAGACACCACTCCTATATACAGACATCCCTCTGTATACAGACACCACTCCTATATACAGACATCCCTCTATATACAGACACCATTCCTATATACAGACATCCCTCTTTATACAGAGATATCTCCTATATTCAGACATCCCGCTGTATAGAGACACCACTCCTATATACAGACATCCCCCTATATACAGACATCACTCCTATATACAGACATCCCTCTATATACAGACACCACTCATATATACAGACATACCTCTATATACAGACACCACTCCTATATACAGACATCCCTCTATATACAGACACCACTCCTATATACAGACATCCCCCTATATACAGACACCACTCCTATATACAGACATTCCCCTGTATACAGACACCACTCATATATACAGATATCCCTCTAAATACAGACACCACTCCTATATACAGACATCCCTCTATATACAGACACCACTCTTATATACAGACATCCCTCTATATACAGACACCACTCCTATATACAGACATCCCTCTATATACAGACACCACTCCTATATATAGACATCCCCTATATAGAGACACCACTCCTATATACAGACATCCCTCTATATACAGACACCACTCCTATATACAGACATCCCTCTATATACAGACACCACTCCTATATACAGACATCCCTCTATATACAGACACCACTCCTATATACAGACATCCCCCTATATACAGACACCACTCCTATATACAGACATCCCCATATATACAGACACCACTCCTATATACAGACATCCCCCTATATACAGACACCACTCCTATACACAGATATCCCTATATATACAGACATCTCTCCTATATTCAGACATCCCCCTATATACAGACACCACTCCTATATACAGACATCCCTCTATATACAGACACCACTCCTATATACAGACATCCCTCTATATACAGACATCTCTCCTATATACAGACATCCTTCTATATACAGACACCACTCCTATATGCAGACATCCCCCTATATACAGACACCACTCCTATATACAGACATCCCTCTATATACAGACACCACTCCTATATACAGACATCCCTCTATATACAGACACCACTCCTATATACAGACATCCCTCTATATACAGACATCTCTCCTATATACAGACATCCCTCTATATACAGACACCACTCCTATATACAGACATCCCTCTATATACAGACACCACTCCTATATACAGACATCCCTCTATATACAGACATCTCTCCTATATACAGACATCCCTCTATATACAGACACCACTCCTATATACAAACATCCCCCTATATACAGACACCACTCCTATATACAGACATCCCCCTATATACAGACACCACTCCTATATACAGACATCCCTCTGTATACAGACACCACTCCTATATACAGACATCCCTCTGTATACAGACACCACTCCTATATACAGACATCCCCCTATATACAGACACCACTCCTATATACAGACATCCCTCTGTATACAGACACCACTGCTATATACAGACATCCCTCTATATACAGACACCACTCCTATATACAGACTTCCCTCTATATACAGACACCACTCCTATATACAGACATCCCCCTATATACAGACACCACTCCTATATACAGACATCCCTCTATATACAGACACCATTCCTATATACATACATCCCTCTGTATACAGACACCACTCCTTTATACAGACATCCCTCTATATACAGACACCACTCCTATATACAGACATCCCTCTATATACAGACATCTCTCCTATATACAGACATCTCTCTATATACAGACACCACTCTTATATACAGACATCCCTCTATATACAGACATCTCTCCTAAATACAGACATCCCTCTATATACAGACACCACTGCTATATACAGAAATCCTCCTATATACAGAAACCACTCCTATATACAGACATCCCCTTATATACAGACACCACTCCTATATACAGACATCCCTATATACAGACATATCTCCTATATTCAGAATTCAGACATCCCCCTATATACAGACACCACTCCTATATACAGACATCCCTCTATATACAGACACCACTCCTGTATACAGACATCCCTCTATATACAGACATCTCTCCTATATACAGACATCCCTCTATATACAGACACCACTCCTATAAACAGACATCCCCCTATATACAGACACCACTCCTATATACAGACATCCCCCTATATACAGACACCACTCCTATATACAGACATCCCTCTGTATACAGACACCACTCCTATATACAGACATCCCTCTATATACAGACACCACTCCTATATACAGACTTCCCTCTATATACAGACACCACTGCTATATACAGACATCCCCCTATATACAGACACCACTCCTATAAACAGACATCCCTCTATATACAGACACCACTCCTATATACAGACATCCCTCTGTATACAGACACCACTCCTTTATGCAGACATCCCTCTATATACAGACACCACTGCTATATACAGACATCCCTCTATATACAGACACCACTCCTATATATAGACATCCGTCTATATACAGACATCTCTCCTATATAGAGACATCCCCCTATATACAGACACCACTCCTATATACAGACAACACTCTATATACAGACACAACTCCTATATACAGACATCCCTCTGTATACAGACACCACTCCTATATACAGACATCCCCCTATATACAGACACCACTCCTATATACAGACATCCCTCTGTATACAGACACCACTCCTATATACAGACATCCCTCTATATACAGACACCACTCCTATATACAGACTTCCCTCTATATACAGACACCACTCCTATATACAGACATCCCCTATATACAGACACCACTCCTATATACAGACATCCCTCTATATACAGACACCATTCCTATATACAGACATCCCTCTGTATACAGACACCTCTCCTTTATACAGACATCCCTCTATATACAGACACCACTCCTATATACAGACATCCCTCTATATACAGACATCTCTCCTATATACAGACATCTCTCTATATACAGACACCACTCTTATATACAGACATCCCTCTATATACAGACATCTCTCCTAAATACAGACATCCCTCTATATACAGACACCACTGCTATATACAGAAATCCTCCTATATACAGAAACCACTCCTATATACAGACATCCCCTTATATACAGACACCACTCCTATATACAGATATCCCTATATATACAGACATATCTCCTATATTCAGACATCCCCCTATATACAGACACCACTCCTATATACAGACATCCCTCTATATACAGGCACCACTCCTATATACAGACATCCCTTCACATACAGACACCACTCCTATATACAGACATCCCTCTATATACAGACACCACTCCTATATACAGAAATCCCCCTATATACAGACACCACTCCTATATACAGATATCCCCCTATATACAGACACCAGTCCTATATACAGATATCCCCCTATATACAGACACCACTCCTATACACAGACATCCATATATATACAGACATCTCTCCTATATTCAGACATCCCCCTATATACAGACACCACTCCTATATACAGACATCCCTCTATATACAGACACCACTCCTATATACAGACAACCCTCTATATACAGACATCTCTCCTATATACAGACATCCCTCTATATACAGACACCACTCCTATATACAAACATCCCCCTATATACAGACACCACTCCTATATACAGACATCCCCCTATATACACACACCACTCCAATATACAGACATCCCTCTGTATACAGGCACCACTCCTATATACAGACATCCCTCTATATACAGACACCGCTCCTATGTACAGACATCCCTCTATATACAGACACCACTCCTATATACAGAAATCCCCCTATATACAGTCACCACTCCTATATACAGAAATCCCCCTATATACAGACACAACTCCTATACACAGATATCCCTATATATACAGACATCTCTCCTATATTAAGACATCCCCCTATATACAGACACCACTCCTATATACAGACATCCCTCTATATACAGACACCACTCCTATATACAGACATCCCTCTATATACAGACACCACTCCTATATACAGACATCCCTCTATATACAGACATCTCTCCTATATACAGACATCCCTCTATATACAGACACCACTCCTATATACAAACATCCCCCTATATACAGACACCACTCCTATATACAGACATCCCCCTATATACAGACACCACTCCTATATACAGACATCCCTCTGTATACAGACACCACTCCTATATACAGACATCCCCCTATATACAGACACCACTCCTATATACAGACATCCCTCTGTATACAGACACCACTGCTATATACAGACATCCCTCTATATACAGACACCACTCCTATATACAGACTTCCCTCTATATACAGACACCACTCCTATATACAGACATCCCCCTATATACAGACACCACTCCTATATACAGACATCCCTCTATATACAGACATCTCTCCTATATACAGACATCTCTCTATATACAGACACCACTCTTATATACAGACATCCCTCTATATACAGACATCTCTCCTAAATACAGACATCCCTCTATATACAGACACCACTGCTATATACAGAAATCCTCCTATATACAGAAACCACTCCTATATACAGACATCCCCTTATATACAGACACCACTCCTATATACAGACATCCCTATATATACAGACATATCTCCTATATTCAGAATTCAGACATCCCCCTATATACAGACACCACTCCTATATACAGACATCCCTCTATATACAGACACCACTCCTGTATACAGACATCCCTCTATATACAGACATCTCTCCTATATACAGACATCCCTCTATATACAGACACCACTCCTATAAACAGACATCCCCCTATATACAGACACCACTCCTATATACAGACATCCCCCTATATACAGACACCACTCCTATATACAGACATCCCTCTGTATACAGACACCACTCCTATATACAGACATCCCTCTATATACAGACACCACTCCTATATACAGACTTCCCTCTATATACAGACACCACTCCTATATACAGACATCCCCCTATATACAGACACCACTCCTATAAACAGACATCCCTCTATATACAGACACCACTCCTATATACAGACATCCCTCTGTATACAGACACCACTCCTTTATGCAGACATCCCTCTATATACAGACACCACTGCTATATACAGACATCCCTCTATATACAGACACCACTCCTATATATAGACATCCGTCTATATACAGACATCTCTCCTATATAGAGACATCCCCCTATATACAGACACCACTCCTATATACAGACAACACTCTATATACAGACACCACTCCTATATACAGACATCCCTCTGTATACAGACACCACTCCTATATACAGACATCCCCCTATATACAGACACCACTCCTATATACAGACATCCCTCTGTATACAGACACCACTCCTATATACAGACATCCCTCTATATACAGACACCACTCCTATATACAGACTTCCCTCTATATACAGACACCACTCCTATATACAGACATCCCCTATATACAGACACCACTCCTATATACAGACATCCCTCTATATACAGACACCATTCCTATATACAGACATCCCTCTGTATACAGACACCTCTCCTTTATACAGACATCCCTCTATATACAGACACCACTCCTATATACAGACATTCCTCTATATACAGACATCTCTCCTATATACAGACATCTCTCTATATACAGACACCACTCTTATATACAGACATCCCTCTATATACAGACATCTCTCCTAAATACAGACATCCCTCTATATACAGACACCACTGCTATATACAGAAATCCTCCTATATACAGAAACCACTCCTATATACAGACATCCCCTTATATACAGACACCACTCCTATATACAGATATCCCTATATATACAGACATATCCCCTATATTCAGACATCCCCCTATATACAGACACCACTCCTATATACAGACAAACCCTCTATATACAGACACCACTCCTATATACAGACATACCTCTATATACAGACATCTCTCCTATATACAGACATCCCTCTATATACAGACACCACTCCTATAAACAGACATCCCCCTATATACAGACACCACTCCTATATATAGACATCCCCCTATATACAGACACCACTCCTATATACAGACATCCCTCTGTATACAGACACCACTCCTATATACAGACATCCCTCTATATACAGACACCACTCCTATATACAGACTTCCCTCTATATACAGACACCACTCCTATATACAGACATCCCCCTATATACAGACACCACTCCTATAAACAGACATCCCTCTACATACAGACACCACTCCTATATACAGACATCCCTCTGTATACAGACACCACTGCTATATACAGACATCCCTCTATATACAGACACCACTCCTATATATAGACATCCCTCTATATACAGACATCTCTCCTATATAGAGACATCCCCCTATATACAGACACCACTCCTATATACAGACAACACTCTATATACAGACACCACTCCTATATACAGACATCCCTCTATATACAGACACCACTCCTATATAGAGACATACCCCTATGTACAGACACCACTCCTATATACAGACATCACTCTATATACAGACACCACTCCTATATACAGGCATCCCTCTATATACAGACACCACTCCTATATACAGACATCCCTCTATATACAAACACCACTCTTATATACAGACATCCCTCTTTATACAGACACCACTCCTATATACAGACATCCCTCTGTATACAGACACCACTCCTATATACAGACATCCCTCTATATACAGACACCATTCCTATATACAGACATCCCTCTTTATACAGAGATATCTCCTATATTCAGACATCCCGCTGTATAGAGACACCACTCCTATATACAGACATCCCCCTATATACAGACATCACTCCTATATACAGACATCCCTCTATATACAGACACCACTCATATATACAGACATACCTCTATATACAGACACCACTCCTATATACAGACATCCCTCTATATACAGACACCACTCCTATATACAGACATCCCCCTATATACAGACACCACTCCTATATACAGACATTCCCCTGTATACAGACACCACTCATATATACAGATATCCCTCTAAATACAGACACCACTCCTATATACAGACATCCCTCTATATACAGACACCACTCTTATATACAGACATCCCTCTATATACAGACACCACTCCTATATACAGACATCCCTCTATATACAGACACCACTCCTATATATAGACATCCCCTATATAGAGACACCACTCCTATATACAGACATCCCTCTATATACAGACACCACTCCTATATACAGACATCCCTCTATATACAGACACCACTCCTATATACAGACATCCCTCTATATACAGACACCACTCCTATATACAGACATCCCCCTATATACAGACACCACTCCTATATACAGACATCCCCATATATACAGACACCACTCCTATATACAGACATCCCCCTATATACAGACACCACTCCTATACACAGATATCCCTATATATACAGACATCTCTCCTATATTCAGACATCCCCCTATATACAGACACCACTCCTATATACAGACATCCCTCTATATACAGACACCACTCCTATATACAGACATCCCTCTATATACAGACATCTCTCCTATATACAGACATCCTTCTATATACAGACACCACTCCTATATGCAGACATCCCCCTATATACAGACACCACTCCTATATACAGACATCCCCCTATATACAGACACCACTCCTATATACAGACATCCCTCTATATACAGACACCACTCCTATATACAGACATCCCTCTATATACAGACACCACTCCTATATACAGACATCCCTCTATATACAGACACCACTCCTATATACAGAAATCCCCCTATATACAGACACCACTCCTATATACAGATATCCCCCTATATACAGACATCACTCCTATACACAGACATCCCTATATATACAGACATCTCTCCTATATTCAGACATCCCCCTATATACAGACACCACTCCTATATACAGACATCCCTCTATATACAGACACCACTCCTATATACAGACATCCCTCTATATACAGACATATCTCCTATATACAGACATCCCTCTATATACAGACACCACTCCTATATACAGACATCCTCCTATATACAGACACCACTCCTATATACAGACATCCCTCTATATACAGACACCACTCCTATATACAGACATCCCTCTGTATACAGACACCACTCCTATATACAGACATCCCCCTATATACAGGCACCACTCCTATATACAGACATCCCTCTGTATACAGACACCACTCCTATATACAGACATCCCCCTATATACAGACACCACTCCTATATACAGACATCCCTCAATATACAGACACCATTCCTATATACAGACATCCCTCTGTATACAGACACCACTCCTTTATACAGACATCCCTCTATATACAGACACCACTCCTATATACAGACATCCCTCTATATACAGACATCTCTCCTTTATACAGACATCCCTCTATTTACAGACACCACTCCTATATACAGACATCCCTCTATATACAGACATCTCTCCTTTATACAGATATCTCTCTATATACAGACACCACTCCTATATACAGACATCCCCCTATATACAGACACCACTCTTATATACAGACATCCCTCTATATACAGACACCACTCCTATATACAGACATCCCTCTATATACAGACACCACTCCTATATACAGACATCCCTCTATATACAGACACCACTCTTATATACAGACATCCCTCTATATACAGACACCACTCCTATATACAGACATCCCCCTATATACAGACATCACTCCTATATACAGACATCCCTCTATATACAGACACCACTCCTATATACAGACATCCCTCTATATACAGACACCACTCCTATATACAGACAATCCCCTATATACAGACATTACTCCTATATACAGACATTCCCCTATATACAGACACCACTCGTATATACAGACATCCCTCTAAATACAGACACCACTCCTATATACAGACATCCCCCTATATACAGACTCCTATATACAGGTCAGAGTTGTGGGTCACTTACTTTTCACACACGGGGCCGGGGGGGCACTTACTTTTCACACACGGGGCCGGGGGGCACTTACTTTTCACACACGGGGCGGAACTTACTTTTCACACACGGGGCCGGGGGGCACTTACTTTTCACACACGGGTCCGGGGGGCACTTACTTTTCACACACGGGGCCGGGGGGCACTTACTTTTCACACACGGGGCCGGGGGCGCACTTACTTTTGCACACGGGGCCGGGGGCGCACTTACTTTTGCACACGGGGCCGGGGGCGCACTTACTTTTGCACACGGGGCCGGGGGCGCACTTACTTTTGCACACGGGGTCGGGGGAGCACTTACTTTTGCACACGGGGCCGGGGGCGCACTTACTTTTGCACACGGGGCCGGGGGCGCACTTACTTTTGCACACGGGGCCGGGGGCGCACTTACTTTTGCACACGGGGCCGGGGGCGCACTTACTTTTGCACACGGGGCCGGGGGCGCACTTACTTTTGCACACGGGGCCGGGGGCGCACTTACTTTTGCACACGGGGTCGGGGGCGCACTTACTTTTGCACACGGGGCTGGGGGCGCACTTACTTTTGCACACGGGGCTGGGGGCGCACTTACTTTTGCACACGGGGCCGGGGGCGCACTTACTTTTGCACACGGGGCCGGGGGCGCACTTACTTTTGCACACGGGGCCGGGGGCGCACTTACTTTTGCACACGGGGCCGGGGGCGCACTTACTTTTGCACACGGGGCCGGGGGCGCACTTACTTTTGCACACGGGGCCGGGGGCGCACTTACTTTTGCACACGGGGCCGGGGGAGCACTTACTTTTGCACACGGGGCCGGGGGCGCACTTACTTTTGCACACGGGGCCGGGGGTGCACTTACTTTTGCACACGGGGCCCGGGGCGCACTTACTTTTGCACACGGGGCCGGGGGCGCACTTACTTTTGCACACGGGGCCGGGGCACACTTACTTTTGCACACGGGGCCGGGGGCGCACTTACTATTGCACACGGGGCCGGGGGCGCACTTACTTTTGCACACGGGGCCGGGGGCGCACTTACTTTTGCACAC
This sequence comes from Ranitomeya variabilis, assembly GCF_051348905.1. Taxonomy (NCBI): domain Eukaryota; kingdom Metazoa; phylum Chordata; class Amphibia; order Anura; family Dendrobatidae; genus Ranitomeya; species Ranitomeya variabilis. Next base: position 295,454,191 of record NC_135237.1, on the reverse strand, counting down.
GGGGCCGGGGGAGCACTTACTTTTGCACACGGGGCCGGGGGCGCACTTACTTTTGCACACGGGGCCGGGGGCGCACTAACTTTTGCACACGGGGCCGGGGGCGCACTTACTTTTGCACACGGGGCCGGGGGCGCACTTACTTTTGCACACGGGGCCGGGGGCGCACTTACTTTTGCACACGGGTCCGGGGGCGCACTTACTTTTCGCACACGGGGCGGGGAACGCACTTACTTTTCACACACGGGGCCGGGGGGGCACTTACTTTTCACACACGGGGCCGGGGGGCACTTACTTTTCACACACGGGGCCGGGGGGGCACTTACTTTTCACACACGGGGCCGGGGGGGCACTTACTTTTCACACACGGGGCCGGGGGGGGCACTTACTTTTCACACACGGGGCCGGGGGGGCATTTACTTTTCACACACGGGGCCGGTGGGGCATTTACTTTTCACACACGGGACAAGAGGGTGTCATAGTCAGTTTATTCTGATGTTTGACTTTGATAAATGATCATGTCCTAAAATGGACACCGTACATTTGCATAGCTGCCATCTTTGGAAGGTCAAGTTGGGGGTAATGGAAAGTTCGCCATTATTTCCTATGGGAAATTTTTTTTTAAAATGCAATTTAAATAAAATCTACATATCGGATCGACTATAAAAGTCATAGCACACCTGTCCCCACCGAGGCCTTCGAAACGCCGCCTGAACGGGGTCTCTGCGCCGAGCGGTTCGGGCCGCATTAATTGCGGAAAACGCGGAGAAGAAGAAGAATAAAATATAAGAAATCGGATTACAATATGTTGCTTGAACCTAGGAGGTTCAAGCACCATAATAACTAGATGGGCATTTCCTGAAGGAAATACATGGTGCTTGAACAGCGCTGCCAGCTTTAGAGCAGCACTTTTCACACACGGGACCAGGGGGGCCACTTACTTTTCCACACCCGGGACCGGGGCGCACTTACTTTTCCACACCCGGGACCAGGGCGCACTTACTTTTGCACACGGGGCCGGGGGCGCACTTACTTTTGCACAAGGGGCCGGGGGCGCACTTATTTTTGCACACGGGGCCGGGGGCGCACTTACTTTTGCACACGGGGCCGGGGGCGCACTTACTTTTGCACACGGGGCCGGGGGGCACTTACTTTTGCACACGGGGCCGGGGGCGCACTTACTTTTGCACACGGGGCCGTGGGCGCACTTACTTTTGCACACGGGGCCGGGGGCGCACTTACTTTTCCACACGGGGCCGGGGGCGCAGTTACTCTTGCACACGGGGCCGGGGGCGCACTTACTTTTGCACACGGGGCCGGGGGCGCACTTACTTTTGCACACGGGGCCGGGGGCGCACTTACTTTTGCACACGGGGCCGGGGGCGCACTTACTTTTGCACACGGGGCCGGGGGCGCACTTACTTTTGCACATGGGGCCGGGGGCGCACTTACTTTTGCACACGGGGCCGGGGGCGCACTTACTTTTGCACACGGGGCCGGGGGCGCACTTACTTTTGCACACGGGGCCGGGGGCGCACTTACTTTTGCACACGGGGCCGGGTGCGCACTTACTTTTGCACACGGGGCCGGGGGCGCACTTACTTTTGCACACGGGGCCGGGGGCGCACTTGCTTTTGCACACGGGGCCGGGGGCGCACTTACTTTTGCACACGGGGCCGGGGGCGCACTTACTTTTGCTCACGGGGCCGGGGGCGCACTTACTTTTGCACACGGGGCCGGGGGCGCACTTACTTTTGCACACGGGGCCGGGGGCGCACTAACTTTTGCACACGGGGCCGGGGGCGCACTTACTTTTGCACACGGGGCCGGGGGCGCACTTACTTTTGCACACGGGGCCGGGGGCACACTTACTTTTCACACACGGGGCCGGGGGGCACTTACTTTTCACACACGGGGCCGGGGAGGGCACTTACTTTTGCACACGGGGCCGGGGGCGCACTTACTTTTGCACATGGGGCCGGGGGCGCACTTACTTTTCACACATGGGGCCGGGGGGCACTTACTTTTCACACACGCGGCCGGAGGGGCACTTACTTTTCACACACGGGGCCGGGGGGCACTTACTTTTCACACACGGGGCCGGAGGGGCACTTACTTTTGCACACGGGGCCGGGGGCGCACTTACTTTTGCACACGGGGCCGGAGGCGCACTTACTTTTCACACACGGGGCCGGGGGGCACTTACTTTTCACACACGGGGCCGGAGGGGCACTTACTTTTCACACACGGGGCCGGGGGCGCACTTACTTTTCACACACGGGGCCGGGGGGCACTTACTTTTGCACACGGGGCCGGGGCGCACTTACTTTTGCACACGGGGCCGGGGGCGCACTTACTTTTGCACACGGGGGCGCACTTACTTTTGCACACGGGGCCGGGGGCGCACTTACTTTTGCACACGGGGCCGGGGGCGCACTTACTTTTGCACACGGGGCCGGGGGCGCACTTACTTTTGCACACGGGGCCGGGGGCGCACTTACTTTTGCACACGGGGCCGGGGGCGCACTTACTTTTGCACACGGGGCCGGGGGCGCACTTACTTTTGCACACGGGGCCGGGGGCGCACTTACTTTTGCACATGGGGCCGGGGGCGCACTTACTTTTGCACACGGGACGAGAGGGTGTCATAGTCACTTTATTCTGATGTTTGACTTTGATAAATGATCATGTCCTAAAATGGACACCGTACATTTGCATAGCTGCCATCTTTGGAAGGTCAAGTTGGGGGGTAATGGAAAGTTCGCCATTATTTCCTATGGGAATTTTTTTTTAAAAAAATGCAATTTAAATAAAATCTACATATCGGATCGATTATAAAAGTCATAGCACACCTGTCCCCACCGAGGCCTTCGAAACGCCGCCTGAACGGGGTCTCTGCGCCGAGCGGTTCGGGCCGCATTAATTGCGGAAAACGCGGAGAAGAATAATAATAATAAACTAGATGGGCATTTCCTGAAGGAAATACATGGTGCTTGAACAGCGCTGCCAGCTTTACAGCAGCACTTTTCACACACGGGACCAGGGGGGCCACTTATTTTTCCACACCCGGGACCGGGACGCACTTACTTTTGCACACGGGGCCGGGGGCGCACTTACTTTTGCACACGGGGCCGGGGGCGCACTTACTTTTGCACACGGGGCCGGGGGCGCACTTACTTTTGCACACGGGGCCGGGGGCGCACTTACTTTTGCACACGGGGCCGGGGGCGCACTTACTTTTGCACACGGGGCCGGGGGCGCACTTACTTTTGCACACGGGGCCGGGGGCGCACTTACTTTTGCACATGGGGCCGGGGGCGCACTTACTTTTGCACATGGGGCCGGGGGCGCACTTACTTTTGCACACGGGGCCGGGGGCACACTTACTTTTCACACACGGGGCCGGGGGGGCACTTACTTTTGACACACAGGGCCGGGGGGGGCACTTACTTTTCACACACGGGACGAGAGGGTGTCATAGTCACTTTATTCTGATGTTGGACTTTGATAAATGATCATGTCCTAAAATGGACACCGTACATTTGCATAGCTGCCATCTTTGGAAGGTCAAGTTGGGGGTAATGGAAAGTTCACCATTATTTCCTATGGGAATTTTTTTTTAAAAAATGCGATTTAAATAAAATCTACATATCGGATCGACTATAAAAGTCATAGCACACCTGTCCCCACCGAGGCCTTCAAAACGCCGCCTGAACGGGGTCTCTGCGCCGAGCTGTTCGGGCCGCATTAATTGCGGAAAACGCGGAGAAGAATAATAATAATAACTAGATGGGCATTTCCTGAAGGAAATACATGGTGCTTGAACAGCGCTGCCAGCTGCCAATGAACCTCAGGAGCAAGTCTGGCATGCAGGGCCCTGCCCCTGGGAATCCAATTTGGCCCCTTGGTAGCCACTTTGATGTGCGGGGCCCCTTGTTAGCAACTTTGGCCCCTTGGTAGCCATTTTGGCATGCAGGAATCCTTGGTAGCCACTTTGGAGCACACAGTCTCTCGGTAGCCACTTTGGCCACATCCTCTTATATACAGACATCACTCCTCTATACAGACACCACTCCTATATACAGACACAACTCCTACATACAGACATCCCTCTATATACATACACCACTACCATATACAGAGATCCCTCTATATTCAGATACCACTCCTATATACAGACATCCCACTATATACAGACATCCCCCTATATACAGACACTACTCCTATATACAGACATCTCTCCTATATACAGACATACCTCTATATACAGACATCTCTCCTTTATACAGACATCCCCCTATATACAGACACCACTTCTATATAAAGACATCCCTCTATATACAGACACCACTCCTATATACAGACACCACTCTTATATGCAGGCACCTCTCCTATATACAGATATCCCTCTATATACAGACACCTCTCCTATATACAGACATCCCTCTATATACAGACACCACTCCTATTTACAGACATCCCTTTTTATACAGACAGCACTCCTATATACAGACATCCCTCTATATACAGACACCACTCGTATATACAGACATCCCCTATATACAGACACCACTCCTATATACATACATCCCTATATACAGACACCACCCCTATACACAGACATCCCTCTATATACAGACACCACTCCTATGTACAGACATCCCTCTATATACAGACACCACTCCTATATACAGACATCCCTCTATATACAGACACCACTCCTATATACAGACATCCCCTATATAAAGACACTACTCTTATATACAGACATCCCTCTGTATACAGACACCACTCCTATATACAGACGTCCCTCTATATACAGACACCACTCCTATATACAGACATCCCTCTATATACAGACATATCTCCTATATTCAGACATCCCTTTATATAGAGGCACCACTCCTATAAACAGACATCCCTCTATATACAGACAACACTCCTATATACAGACATCCCTCTATATACAGACACCACTCCTATATACAGACATCCCTCTATATACAGACACCACTCCTATATACAGACATCCCTCTATATACAGACACCACTCCTATATACAGACATCCCCCTATATACAGACACCACTCCTATATACAGACATACCCCTATATACAGACACCACTCCTATACACAGACATCCCTATATATACAGACATCTCTCCTATATTCAGACATCCCCCTATATACAGACACCACTCCTATATACAGACATCCCACTATATACAGACACCACTCCTATATACAGACATCCCTCTATATACAGACATCTCTCCTATATACAGACATCCCTCTATATACAGACACCACTCCTATATACAGACATCCCCCTATATACAGACACCACTCCAATATACAGACATTCCTCTATATACAGGCACCACTCCTATATACAGACATCCCTCTACATACAGACACCACTCCTATACACAGACATCCCTCTATATACAGACACCACTCCTATATACAGAAATCCCCCTATATACAGACACCACTCCTATATACAGATATCCCCCTATATACAGACACCAGTCCTATATACAGATATCCCCCTATATACAGACACCACTCCTATACACAGACATCCCTATATATACAGACATCTCTCCTATATTCAGACATCCCCCTATATACAGACACCACTCCTATATACAGACATCCCTCTATATACAGACACCACTCCTATATACAGACATCCCTCTATATACAGACACCACTCCTATATACAGACTTCCCTCTATATACAGACACCACTGCTATATACAGACATCCCCCTATATACAGACACCACTCCTATAAACAGACATCCCTCTATATACAGACACCACTCCTATATACAGACATCCCTCTGTATACAGACACCACTCCTTTATGCAGACATCCCTCTATATACAGACACCACTGCTATATACAGACATCCCTCTATATACAGACAACACTCCTATATATAGACATCCGTCTATATACAGACATCTCTCCTATATAGAGACATCCCCCTATATACAGACACCACTCCTATATACAGACAACACTCTATATACAGACACAACTCCTATATACAGACATCCCTCTGTATACAGACACCACTCCTATATACAGACATCCCCCTATATACAGACACCACTCCTATATACAGACATCCCTCTGTATACAGACACCACTCCTATATACAGACATCCCTCTATATACAGACACCACTCCTATATACAGACTTCCCTCTATATACAGACACCACTCATATATACAGACATCCCCTATATACAGACACCACTCCTATATACAGACATCCCTCTATATACAGACACCATTCCTATATACAGACATCCCTCTGCATACATACACCTCTCCTTTATACAGACATCCCTCTATATACAGACACCACTCCTATATACAGACATCCCTCTATATACAGACATCTCTCCTATATACAGACATCTCTCTATATACAGACACCACTCTTATATACAGACATCCCTCTATATACAGACATCTCTCCTAAATACAGACATCCCTCTATATACAGACACCACTGCTATATACATAAATCCTCCTATATACAGAAACCACTCCTATATACAGACATCCCCTTATATACAGACACCACTCCTATATACAGATATCCCTATATATACAGACATATCTCCTATATTCAGACATCCCCCTATATACAGACACCACTCCTATATACAGACATCCCTCTATATACAGGCACCACTCCTATATACAGACATCCCTTCACATACAGACACCACTCCTATATACAGACATCCCTCTATATACAGACACCACTCCTATATACAGAAATCCCCCTATATACAGACACCACTCCTATATACAGATATCCCCCTATATACAGACACCAGTCCTATATACAGATATCCCCCTATATACAGACACCACTCCTATACACAGACATCCCTATATATACAGACATCTCTCCTATATTCAGACATCCCCCTATATACAGACACCACTCCTATATACAGACATCCCTCTATATACAGACACCACTCCTATATACAGACATCCCTCTATATACAGACATCTCTCCTATATACAGACATCCCTCTATATACAGACACCACTCCTATATACAAACATCCCCCTATATACAGACACCACTCCTATATACAGACATCCCCCTATATACACACACCACTCCAATATACAGACATCCCTCTGTATACAGGCACCACTCCTATATACAGACATCCCTCTATATACAGACACCGCTCCTATGTACAGACATCCCTCTATATACAGACACCACTCCTATATACAGAAATCCCCCTATATACAGTCACCACTCCTATATACAGAAATCCCCCTATATACAGACACAACTCCTATACACAGATATCCCTATATATACAGACATCTCTCCTATATTAAGACATCCCCCTATATACAGACACCACTCCTATATACAGACATCCCTCTATATACAGACACCACTCCTATATACAGACATCCCTCTATATACAGACACCACTCCTATATACAGACATCCCTCTATATACAGACATCTCTCCTATATACAGACATCCCTCTATATACAGACACCACTCCTATATACAAACATCCCCCTATATACAGACACCACTCCTATATACAGACATCCCCCTATATACAGACACCACTCCTATATACAGACATCCCTCTGTATACAGACACCACTCCTATATACAGACATCCCCCTATATACAGACACCACTCCTATATACAGACATCCCTCTGTATACAGACACCACTGCTATATACAGACATCCCTCTATATACAGACACCACTCCTATATACAGACTTCCCTCTATATACAGACACCACTCCTATATACAGACATCCCCCTATATACAGACACCACTCCTATATACAGACATCCCTCTATATACAGACATCTCTCCTATATACAGACATCTCTCTATATACAGACACCACTCTTATATACAGACATCCCTCTATATACAGACATCTCTCCTAAATACAGACATCCCTCTATATACAGACACCACTGCTATATACAGAAATCCTCCTATATACAGAAACCACTCCTATATACAGACATCCCCTTATATACAGACACCACTCCTATATACAGACATCCCTATATATACAGACATATCTCCTATATTCAGAATTCAGACATCCCCCTATATACAGACACCACTCCTATATACAGACATCCCTCTATATACAGACACCACTCCTGTATACAGACATCCCTCTATATACAGACATCTCTCCTATATACAGACATCCCTCTATATACAGACACCACTCCTATAAACAGACATCCCCCTATATACAGACACCACTCCTATATACAGACATCCCCCTATATACAGACACCACTCCTATATACAGACATCCCTCTGTATACAGACACCACTCCTATATACAGACATCCCTCTATATACAGACACCACTCCTATATACAGACTTCCCTCTATATACAGACACCACTCCTATATACAGACATCCCCCTATATACAGACACCACTGCTATATACATAAATCCTCCTATATACAGAAACCACTCCTATATACAGACATCCCCTTATATACAGACACCACTCCTATATACAGATATCCCTATATATACAGACATATCTCCTATATTCAGACATCCCCCTATATACAGACACCACTCCTATATACAGACATCCCTCTATATACAGGCACCACTCCTATATACAGACATCCCTTCACATACAGACACCACTCCTATATACAGACATCCCTCTATATACAGACACCACTCCTATATACAGAAATCCCCCTATATACAGACACCACTCCTATATACAGATATCCCCCTATATACAGACACCAGTCCTATATACAGATATCCCCCTATATACAGACACCACTCCTATACACAGACATCCCTATATATACAGACATCTCTCCTATATTCAGACATCCCCCTATATACAGACACCACTCCTATATACAGACATCCCTCTATATACAGACACCACTCCTATATACAGACATCCCTCTATATACAGACATCTCTCCTATATACAGACATCCCTCTATATACAGACACCACTCCTATATACAAACATCCCCCTATATACAGACACCACTCCTATATACAGACATCCCCCTATATACACACACCACTCCAATATACAGACATCCCTCTGTATACAGGCACCACTCCTATATACAGACATCCCTCTATATACAGACACCGCTCCTATGTACAGACATCCCTCTATATACAGACACCACTCCTATATACAGAAATCCCCCTATATACAGTCACCACTCCTATATACAGAAATCCCCCTATATACAGACACAACTCCTATACACAGATATCCCTATATATACAGACATCTCTCCTATATTAAGACATCCCCCTATATACAGACACCACTCCTATATACAGACATCCCTCTATATACAGACACCACTCCTATATACAGACATCCCTCTATATACAGACACCACTCCTATATACAGACATCCCTCTATATACAGACATCTCTCCTATATACAGACATCCCTCTATATACAGACACCACTCCTATATACAAACATCCCCCTATATACAGACACCACTCCTATATACAGACATCCCCCTATATACAGACACCACTCCTATATACAGACATCCCTCTGTATACAGACACCACTCCTATATACAGACATCCCCCTATATACAGACACCACTCCTATATACAGACATCCCTCTGTATACAGACACCACTGCTATATACAGACATCCCTCTATATACAGACACCACTCCTATATACAGACTTCCCTCTATATACAGACACCACTCCTATATACAGACATCCCCCTATATACAGACACCACTCCTATATACAGACATCCCTCTATATACAGACATCTCTCCTATATACAGACATCTCTCTATATACAGACACCACTCTTATATACAGACATCCCTCTATATACAGACATCTCTCCTAAATACAGACATCCCTCTATATACAGACACCACTGCTATATACAGAAATCCTCCTATATACAGAAACCACTCCTATATACAGACATCCCCTTATATACAGACACCACTCCTATATACAGACATCCCTATATATACAGACATATCTCCTATATTCAGAATTCAGACATCCCCCTATATACAGACACCACTCCTATATACAGACATCCCTCTATATACAGACACCACTCCTGTATACAGACATCCCTCTATATACAGACATCTCTCCTATATACAGACATCCCTCTATATACAGACACCACTCCTATAAACAGACATCCCCCTATATACAGACACCACTCCTATATACAGACATCCCCCTATATACAGACACCACTCCTATATACAGACATCCCTCTGTATACAGACACCACTCCTATATACAGACATCCCTCTATATACAGACACCACTCCTATATACAGACTTCCCTCTATATACAGACACCACTCCTATATACAGACATCCCCCTATATACAGACACCACTCCTATAAACAGACATCCCTCTATATACAGACACCACTCCTATATACAGACATCCCTCTGTATACAGACACCACTCCTTTATGCAGACATCCCTCTATATACAGACACCACTGCTATATACAGACATCCCTCTATATACAGACACCACTCCTATATATAGACATCCGTCTATATACAGACATCTCTCCTATATAGAGACATCCCCCTATATACAGACACCACTCCTATATACAGACAACACTCTATATACCGACACCACTCCTATATACAGACATCCCTCTGTATACAGACACCACTCCTATATACAGACATCCCCCTATATACAGACACCACTCCTATATACAGACATCCCTCTGTATACAGACACCACTCCTATATACAGACATCCCTCTATATACAGACACCACTCCTATATACAGACTTCCCTCTATATACAGACACCACTCCTATATACAGACATCCCCTATATACAGACACCACTCCTATATACAGACATCCCTCTATATACAGACACCATTCCTATATACAGACATCCCTCTGTATACAGACACCTCTCCTTTATACAGACATCCCTCTATATACAGACACCACTCCTATATACAGACATTCCTCTATATACAGACATCTCTCCTATATACAGACATCTCTCTATATACAGACACCACTCTTATATACAGACATCCCTCTATATACAGACATCTCTCCTAAATACAGACATCCCTCTATATACAGACACCACTGCTATATACAGAAATCCTCCTATATACAGAAACCACTCCTATATACAGACATCCCCTTATATACAGACACCACTCCTATATACAGATATCCCTATATATACAGACATATCCCCTATATTCAGACATCCCCCTATATACAGACACCACTCCTATATACAGACAAACCCTCTATATACAGACACCACTCCTATATACAGACATCCCTCTATATACAGACATCTCTCCTATATACAGACATCCCTCTATATACAGACACCACTCCTATAAACAGACATCCCCCTATATACAGACACCACTCCTATATATAGACATCCCCCTATATACAGACACCACTCCTATATACAGACATCCCTCTGTATACAGACACCACTCCTATATACAGACATCCCTCTATATACAGACACCACTCCTATATACAGACTTCCCTCTATATACAGACACCACTCCTATATACAGACATCCCCCTATATACAGACACCACTCCTATAAACAGACATCCCTCTACATACAGACACCACTCCTATATACAGACATCCCTCTGTATACAGACACCACTCCTTTATGCAGACATCCCTCTATATACAGACACCACTGCTATATACAGATATCCCTCTATATACAGACACCACTCCTATATATAGACATCCCTCTATATACAGACATCTCTCCTATATAGAGACATCCCCCTATATACAGACACCACTCCTATATACAGACAACACTCTATATACAGACACCACTCCTATATACAGACATCCCTCTATATACAGACACCACTCCTATATAGAGACATCCCCCTATGTACAGACACCACTCCTATATACAGACATCACTCTATATACAGACACCACTCCTATATACAGACATCCCTCTATATACAGACACCACTCCTATATACAGACATCCCTCTATATACAAACACCACTCTTATATACAGACATCCCTCTTTATACAGACACCACTCCTATATACAGACATCCCTCTGTATACAGACACCACTCCTATATACAGACATCCCTCTATATACAGACACCATTCCTATATACAGACATCCCTCTTTATACAGAGATATCTCCTATATTCAGACATCCCGCTGTATAGAGACACCACTCCTATATACAGACATCCCCCTATATACAGACATCACTCCTATATACAGACATCCCTCTATATACAGACACCACTCATATATACAGACATACCTCTATATACAGACACCACTCCTATATACAGACATCCCTCTATATACAGACACCACTCCTATATACAGACATCCCCCTATATACAGACACCACTCCTATATACAGACATTCCCCTATATACAGACACCACTCATATATACAGATATCCCTCTAAATACAGACACCACTCCTATATACAGACATCCCTCTATATACAGACACCACTCTTATATACAGACATCCCTCTATATACAGACACCACTCCTATATACAGACATCCCTCTATATACAGACACCACTCCTATATATAGACATCCCCTATATAGAGACACCACTCCTATATACAGACATCCCTCTATATACAGACACCACTCCTATATACAGACATCCCTCTATATACAGACACCACTCCTATATACAGACATCCCTCTATATACAGACACCACTCCTATATACAGACATCCCCCTATATACAGACACCACTCCTATATACAGACATCCCCATATATACAGACACCACTCCTATATACAGACATCCCCCTATATACAGACACCACTCCTATACACAGATATCCCTATATATACAGACATCTCTCCTATATTCAGACATCCCCCTATATACAGACACCACTCCTATATACAGACATCCCTCTATATACAGACACCACTCCTATATACAGACATCCCTCTATATACAGACATCTCTCCTATATACAGACATCCCTCTATATACAGACACCACTCCTATATGCAGACATCCCCCTATATACAGACACCACTCCTATATACAGACATCCCTGTTATGACCCCAATGGCGAGGGTCTCAGAGGAACGTGGAAGTCTGCAGAATACAAAAATCCAGCTCATAGGGCAGTGGTAACTGGGTTGACCATATATCTACTCCTAACGCCAACACTAGAAGTAGCCGGGGATCATTCCTACGTTGATTCTAGATGACACGCGCCAGCCGGAGAATCTAGCTACCCCTAGTAGAGGAAAACAAAGACCTTTCTTGCCTCCAGAGAAGGGAACCCCAAAGCTGGATAGAAGCCCCCCACAAATAATGACGGTGAGGTAAGAGGAAATGACAAACACAGAAATGAACCAGGTTTAGCACAGAGAGGCCCGCTTACTGATAGCAGAATAAAGAAAGGTAACTTATATGGTCAACAAAAACCCTATCAAAATCCACACTGGAAATTCAAGAACCCCCGAACCGTCTAACGGTCCGGGGGGAGAACACCAGCCCCCTAGAGCTTCCAGCAAAGGTCAGGATATAGATTTGGAACAAGCTGGACAAAAATACAAAACCAAAACAAATAGCAAAAAGCAAAAGGCAGACTTAGCTGATATAACTGGAACCAGGATCAGTAGACAAGAGCACAGCAGACTAGCTCTGATAACTACGTTGCCAGGCATTGAACTGAAGGTCCAGGGAGCTTATATAGCAACACCCCTAACTAACGACCCAGGTGCGGATAAAAGGAATGACAGAAAAACCAGAGTCAAAAAACTAGTAACCACTAGAGGGAGCAAAAAGCAAATTCACAACAGTACCCCCCCCTTAGTGAGGGGTCACCGAACCCTCACCACGACCACCAGGGCGATCAGGATGAGCGGCATGAAAGGCACGAACTAAATCGGCCGCATGAACATCAGAGGCGACCACCCAGGAATTATCCTCCTGACCATAGCCCTTCCACTTGACCAGGTACTGAAGCCTCCGCCTGGAGAGGCGAGAATCCAAGATCTTCTCCACCACGTACTCCAACTCGCCCTCAACCAACACCGGAGCAGGAGGCTCAGCAGAAGGAACTACAGGCACAATGTACCGCCGCAACAAGGACCTATGAAATACATTGTGAATAGCAAACGACACAGGAAGATCCAGACGAAAAGATACAGGATTAAGGATTTCCAATATCTTGTAAGGCCCAATAAAACGAGGTTTAAATTTGGGAGAGGAGACCTTCATAGGAACAAAGCGGGAAGAAAGCCATACCAAATCCCCAACGCGTAGTCGGGGACCCACACCGCGACGGCGGTTGGCAAAGCGCTGAGCCTTCTCCTGTGACAACTTCAAGTTGTCCACCACATGATTCCAGATCTGCTGCAACCTATCCACCACAGAATCCACCCCAGGACAGTCAGAAGGCTCCACATGACCCGAAGAAAAGCGAGGATGGAAACCAGAGTTGCAGAAAAAAGGCGAAACCAAGGTGGCGGAACTAGCCCGATTATTAAGGGCAAACTCAGCCAACGGCAAGAATGTCACCCAATCGTCCTGATCCGCAGAGACAAAACACCTCAAATAAGCCTCCAAAGTCTGATTGGTTCGCTCCGTCTGTCCATTAGTCTGAGGATGGAAAGCAGACGAAAACGACAAATCAATGCCCATCCTACTACAAAAGGATCGCCAGAACCTGGAAACGAACTGGGATCCTCTGTCTGACACAATATTCTCAGGGATGCCGTGCAAACGAACCACGTTCTGGAAAAACACAGGAACCAGATCGGAAGAGGAAGGCAGCTTAGGCAAAGGAACCAAATGGACCATCTTGGAGAAGCGATCACATATCACCCAGATAACGGACATGCCCTGAGATAGCGGAAGATCAGAAATGAAATCCATGGAGATATGTGTCCAAGGTCTCTTCGGGACAGGCAAGGGCAAGAGCAAACCGCTGGCACGAGAACAGCAAGGCTTAGCTCGAGCACAAGTCCCACAGGACTGCACAAATGACCGCACATCCCTTGACAAGGAAGGCCACCAAAAGGACCTGGCCACCAGATCTCTGGTGCCAAAAATTCCCGGGTGACCTGCCAACACCGAGGAATGAACCTCGGAAATGACTCTGCTGGTCCACTTATCCGGGACAAACAGTCTGTCAGGTGGACAAGACTCAGGCCTATCAGCCTGAAATCTCTGCAACACACGTCGCAGATCCGGAGAAATAGCTGACAAGATAACTCCATCTTTAAGAATACCAACAGGATCAGTGACTCCAGGAGCATCAGGCACAAAGCTCCTAGAAAGAGCATCGGCCTTCACATTCTTTGAACCTGGTAAATACGAGACAACAAAATCAAAGCGGGAGAAAAACAATGACCAGCGGGCCTGTCTCGGATTAAGGCGTTTAGCAGACTCGAGATACATCAGATTTTTGTGATCAGTCAAGACCACCACACGATGCTTAGCACCCTCGAGCCAATGACGCCACTCATTTCTAGTCAGGATTCTATCACATTGCATTAAATCAGGTGTCTGTTCAGACAACACCATGAGGGAATTTGCGGTTTTGCGCTCCCGCAACCGCCGGTCAATTTGAATAGCCAATGCCATAGTATCATTCAGACCTGTGGGAATGGGAAAACCCACCATAACATTCTTAATGGCTTCAGAAAGGCCATTTCTAAAATTAGCGGCCAGTGCACACTCGTTCCAATGTGTCAGCACGGACCATTTCCGAAATTTTTGGCAATACACTTCAGCCTCGTCCTGCCCCTGAGACATAGCCAGCAAGGCCTTTTCTGCCTGAATCTCAAGATTGGGTTCCTCATAAAGTAAACCGAGCGCCAGAAAAAACGCATCAAGATCAGCCAATGCCGGATCTCCTGGCGCCAGCGAAAAAGCCCAATCCTGAGGGTCGCCCCGTAAGAATGAAATAACAATTTTTACTTGCTGAGCAGAATCTCCAGATGAACAGGGTCTCAGGGACAAAAACAATTTACAATTATTCACGAAATTCCTAAACTTAAACCTGTCTCCGGAAAACAGTTCAGGAATCGGTATTTTAGGTTCTGACCTAGGATTTCTGATAACATAGTCTTGTATGCCCTGCACACGAGTAGCCAGCTGGTCCACACTTGTAATCAAGGTCTGGACATTCATGTCTGCAGCAAGCATAGCCACTCTGAGGTAAAGGGGAAAAAGAAAAAAAAAAAAAAACTCAGAATCTTCTTTCTTATAATCCCTCTTCTGCAATGCATTAAACATTTAATACTGGCCTGGCAAACTGTTATGACCCCAATGGCGAGGGTCTCAGAGGAACGTGGAAGTCTGCAGAATACAAAAATCCAGCTCATAGGGCAGTGGTAACTGGGTTGACCATATATCTACTCCTAACGCCAACACTAGAAGTAGCCGGGGATCATTCCTACGTTGATTCTAGATGACACGCGCCAGCCGGAGAATCTAGCTACCCCTAGTAGAGGAAAACAAAGACCTTTCTTGCCTCCAGAGAAGGGAACCCCAAAGCTGGATAGAAGCCCCCCACAAATAATGACGGTGAGGTAAGAGGAAATGACAAACACAGAAATGAACCAGGTTTAGCACAGAGAGGCCCGCTTACTGATAGCAGAATAAAGAAAGGTAACTTATATGGTCAACAAAAACCCTATCAAAATCCACACTGGAAATTCAAGAACCCCCGAACCGTCTAACGGTCCGGGGGGAGAACACCAGCCCCCTAGAGCTTCCAGCAAAGGTCAGGATATAGATTTGGAACAAGCTGGACAAAAATACAAAACCAAAACAAATAGCAAAAAGCAAAAGGCAGACTTAGCTGATATAACTGGAACCAGGATCAGTAGACAAGAGCACAGCAGACTAGCTCTGATAACTACGTTGCCAGGCATTGAACTGAAGGTCCAGGGAGCTTATATAGCAACACCCCTAACTAACGACCCAGGTGCGGATAAAAGGAATGACAGAAAAACCAGAGTCAAAAAACTAGTAACCACTAGAGGGAGCAAAAAGCAAATTCACAACACATCCCCCTATATACAGACACCACTCCTATATACAGACATCCCTCTATATACAGACACCACTCCTATATACAGACATCCCTCTATATACAGACACCACTCCTATATACAGACATCCCTCTATATACAGACACCACTCCTATATACAGAAATCCCCCTATATACAGACACCACTCCTATATACAGATATCCCCTATATACAGACATCACTCCTATACACAGACATCCCTATATATACAGACATCTCTCCTATATTCAGACATCCCCCTATATACAGACACCACTCCTATATACAGACATCCCTCTATATACAGACACCACTCCTATATACAGACATCCCTCTATATACAGACATATCTCCTATATACAGACATCCCTCTATATACAGACACCACTCCTATATACAGACATCCTCCTATATACAGACACCACTCCTATATACAGACATCCCCCTATATACAGACACCACTCCTATATACAGACATCCCTCTGTATACAGACACCACTCCTATATACAGACATCCCCCTATATACAGGCACCACTCCTATATACAGACATCCCTCTGTATACAGACACCACTCCTATATACAGACATCCCCCTATATACAGACACCACTCCTATATACAGACATCCCTCTATATACAGACACCATTCCTATATACAGACATCCCTCTGTATACAGACACCACTCCTTTATACAGACATCCCTCTATATACAGACACCACTCCTATATACAGACATCCCTCTATATACAGACATCTCTCCTATATACAGACATCCCTCTATTTACAGACACCACTCCTATATACAGACATCCCTCTATATACAGACATCTCTCCTTTATACAGATATCTCTCTATATACAGACACCACTCCTATATACAGACATCCCCCTATATACAGACACCACTCTTATATACAGACATCCCTCTATATACAGACACCACTCCTATATACAGACATCCCTCTATATACAGACACCACTCCTATATACAGACATCCCTCTATATACAGACACCACTCTTATATACAGACATCCCTCTATATACAGACACCACTCCTATATACAGACATCCCCCTATATACAGACATCACTCCTATATACAGACATCCCTCTATATACAGACACCACTCCTATATACAGACATCCCTCTATATAAAGACACCACTCCTATATACAGACAATCCCCTATATACAGACATTACTCCTATATACAGACATTCCCCTATATACAGACACCACTCGTATATACAGACATCCCTCTAAATACAGACACCACTCCTATATACAGACATCCCCCTATATACAGACTCCTATATACAGGTCAGAGTTGTGGGTCACTTACTTTTCACACACGGGGCCGGGGGGGCACTTACTTTTCTCACACGGGGCCGGGGGGCACTTACTTTTCACACACGGGGCGGAACTTACTTTTCACACACGGGGCCGGGGGGCACTTACTTTTCACACACGGGGCCGGGGGGCACTTACTTTTCACACACGGGGCCGGGGGGCACTTACTTTTCACACACGGGGCCGGGGGCGCACTTACTTTTGCACACGGGGCCGGGGGCGCACTTACTTTTGCACACGGGGCCGGGGGCGCACTTACTTTTGCACACGGGGTCGGGGGAGCACTTACTTTTGCACACGGGGCCGGGGGCGCACTTACTTTTGCACACGGGGCCGGGGGCGCACTTACTTTTGCACACGGGGCCGGGGGCGCACTTACTTTTGCACACGGGGCCGGGGGCGCACTTACTTTTGCACACGGGGCCGGGGGCGCACTTACTTTTGCACACGGGGCCGGGGGCGCACTTACTTTTGCACACGGGGCCGGGGGCGCACTTACTTTTGCACACGGGGCCGGGGGCGCACTTACTTTTGCACACGGGGCTGGGGGCGCACTTACTTTTGCACACGGGGCTGGGGGCGCACTTACTTTTGCACACGGGGCCGGGGGCGCACTTACTTTTGCACACGGGGCCGGGGGCGCACTTACTTTTGCACACGGGGCCGGGGGCGCACTTACTTTTGCACACGGGGCCGGGGGCGCACTTACTTTTGCACACGGGGCCGGGGGCGCACTTACTTTTGCACACGGGGCCGGGGGCGCACTTACTTTTGCACACGGGGCCGGGGGAGCACTTACTTTTGCACACGGGGCCGGGGGCGCACTTACATTTGCACACGGGGCCGGGGGTGCACTTACTTTTGCACACGGGGCCCGGGGCGCACTTACTTTTGCACACGGGGCCGGGGGCGCACTTACTTTTGCACACGGGGCCGGGGCGCACTTACTTTTGCACACGGGGCCGGGGGCGCACTTACTTTTGCACACGGGGCCGGGGGCGCACTTACTTTTGCACACGGGGCCGGGGGCGCACTTACTTTTGCACACGGGGCCGGGGGAGCACTTACTTTTGCACACGGGGCCGGGGGCGCACTTACTTTTGCACACGGGGCCGGGGGCGCACTTACTTTTGCACACGGGGCCGGGGGCGCACTTACTTTTGCACACGGGGCCGGGGGCGCACTTACTTTTGCACACGGGGCCGGGGGCGCACTTACTTTTGCACACGGGGCCGGGGGCGCACTTACTTTTCGCACAGGGGGCGGGGGGCGCACTTACTTTTCACACACGGGGCCGGGGGGGCACTTACTTTTCACACACGGGGCCGGGGGGCACTTACTTTTCACACACGGGGCCGGGGGGGCACTTTCTTTTCACACACGGGGCCGGGGGGGCACTTACTTTTCACACACGGGGCCGGGGGGGGCACTTACTTTTCACACACGGGGCCGGGGGGGCATTTACTTTTCACACACGGGGCCGGTGGGGCATTTACTTTTCACACACGGGACAAGAGGGTGTCATAGTCAGTTTATTCTGATGTTTGACTTTGATAAATGATCATGTCCTAAAATGGACACCGTACATTTGCATAGCTGCCATCTTTGGAAGGTCAAGTTGGGGGTAATGGAAAGTTCGCCATTATTTCCTATGGGAAATTTTTTTTTAAAATGCAATTTAAATAAAATCTACATATCGGATCGACTATAAAAGTCATAGCACACCTGTCCCCACCGAGGCCTTCGAAACGCCGCCTGAACGGGGTCTCTGCGCCGAGCGGTTCGGGCCGCATTAATTGCGGAAAACGCGGAGAAGAAGAAGAATAAAATATAAGAAATCGGATTACAATATGTTGCTTGAACCTAGGAGGTTCAAGCACCATAATAACTAGATGGGCATTTCCTGAAGGAAATACATGGTGCTTGAACAGCGCTGCCAGCTTTAGAGCAGCACTTTTCACACACGGGACCAGGGGGGCCACTTACTTTTCCACACCCGGGACCGGGGCGCACTTACTTTTCCACACCCGGGACCAGGGCGCACTTACTTTTGCACACGGGGCCGGGGGCGCACTTACTTTTGCACAAGGGGCCGGGGGCGCACTTATTTTTGCACACGGGGCCGGGGGCGCACTTACTTTTGCACACGGGGCCGGGGGCGCACTTACTTTTGCACACGGGGCCGGGGGGCACTTACTTTTGCACACGGGGCCGGGGGCGCACTTACTTTTGCACACGGGGCCGTGGGCGCACTTACTTTTGCACACGGGGCCGGGGGCGCACTTACTTTTCCACACGGGGCCGGGGGCGCAGTTACTCTTGCACACGGGGCCGGGGGCGCACTTACTTTTGCACACGGGGCCGGGGGCGCACTTACTTTTGCACACGGGGCCGGGGGCGCACTTACTTTTGCACACGGGGCCGGGGCCGCACTTACTTTTGCACACGGGGCCGGGGGCGCACTTACTTTTGCACATGGGGCCGGGGGCGCACTTACTTTTGCACACGGGGCCGGGGGCGCACTTACTTTTGCACACGGGGCCGGGGGCGCACTTACTTTTGCACACGGGGCCGGGGCCGCACTTACTTTTGCACACGGGGCCGGGGGCGCACTTACTTTTGCACATGGGGCCGGGGGCGCACTTACTTTTGCACACGGGGCCGGGGGCGCACTTACTTTTGCACACGGGGCCGGGTGCGCACTTACTTTTGCACACGGGGCCGGGGGCGCACTTACTTTTGCACACGGGGCCGGGGGCGCACTTGCTTTTGCACACGGGGCCGGGGGCGCACTTACTTTTGCACACGGGGCCGGGGGCGCACTTACTTTTGCTCACGGGGCCGGGGGCGCACTTACTTTTGCACACGGGGCCGGGGGCGCACTTACTTTTGCACACGGGGCCGGGGGCGCACTTACTTTTGCACACGGGGCCGGGGGCGCACTTACTTTTGCACACGGGGCCGGGGGCGCACTTACTTTTGCACACGGGGCCGGGGGCGCACTTACTTTTGCACACGGGGCCGGGGGCGCACTTACTTTTGCACACGGGGCCGGGGGCGCACTTACTTTTGCACACGGGGCCGGGTGCGCACTTACTTTTGCACACGGGGCCGGGGGCGCACTTACTTTTGCACACGGGGCCGGGGGCGCACTTGCTTTTGCACACGGGGCCGGGGGCGCACTTACTTTTGCACACGGGGCCGGGGGCGCACTTACTTTTGCTCACGGGGCCGGGGGCGCACTTACTTTTGCACACGGGGCCGGGGGCGCACTTACTTTTGCACACGGGGCCGGGGGCGCACTTACTTTTGCACACGGGGCCGGGGGCGCACTTACTTTTGCACACGGGGCCGGGGGCGCACTTACTTTTGCACACGGGGCCGGGGGCACACTTACTTTTCACACACGGGGCCGGGGGGCACTTACTTTTCACACACGGGGCCGGGGAGGGCACTTACTTTTGCACACGGGGCCGGGGGCGCACTTACTTTTGCACATGGGGCCGGGGGCGCACTTACTTTTCACACATGGGGCCGGGGGGCACTTACTTTTCACACACGCGGCCGGAGGGGCACTTACTTTTCACACACGGGGCCGGGGGGCACTTACTTTTCACACACTGGGCCGGAGGGGCACTTACTTTTGCACACGGGGCCGGGGGCGCACTTACTTTTGCACACGGGGCCGGGGGCGCACTTACTTTTCACACACGGGGCCGGGGGGCACTTACTTTTCACACACGGGGCCGGAGGGGCACTTACTTTTCACACACGGGGCCGGGGGCGCACTTACTTTTCACACACGGGGCCGGGGGGCACTTACTTTTGCACACGGGGCCGGGGCGCACTTACTTTTGCACACGGGGCCGGGGGCGCACTTACTTTTGCACACGGGGGCGCACTTACTTTTGCACACGGGGCCGGGGGCGCACTTACTTTTGCACACGGGGTCGGGGGCGCACTTGCTTTTGCACACGGGGCCGGGGGCGCACTTACTTTTGCACACGGGGCCGGGGGCGCACTTACTTTTGCTCACGGGGCCGGGGGCGCACTTACTTTTGCACATGGGGCCGGGGGCGCACTTACTTTTCACACATGGGGCCGGGGGGCACTTACTTTTCACACACGCGGCCGGAGGGGCACTTACTTTTCACACACGGGGCCGGGGGGCACTTACTTTTCACACACTGGGCCGGAGGGGCACTTACTTTTGCACACGGGGCCGGGGGCGCACTTACTTTTGCACACGGGGCCGGGGGCGCACTTACTTTTCACACACGGGGCCGGGGGGCACTTACTTTTCACACACGGGGCCGGAGGGGCACTTACTTTTCACACACGGGGCCGGGGGCGCACTTACTTTTCACACACGGGGCCGGGGGGCACTTACTTTTGCACACGGGGCCGGGGCGCACTTACTTTTGCACACGGGGCCGGGGGCGCACTTACTTTTGCACACGGGGGCGCACTTACTTTTGCACACGGGGCCGGGGGCGCACTTACTTTTGCACACGGGGCCGGGGGCGCACTTACTTTTGCACACGGGGCCGGGGGCGCACTTACTTTTCACACACGGGGCCGGGGGCGCACTTACTTTTGCACACGGGGCCGGGGGCACACTTACTTTTCACACACGGGGCCGGGGGGCACTTACTTTTCACACACGGGGCCGGGGAGGGCACTTACTTTTGCACACGGGGCCGGGGGCGCACTTACTTTTGCACATGGGGCCGGGGGCGCACTTACTTTTCACACATGGGGCCGGGGGGCACTTACTTTTCACACACGCGGCCGGAGGGGCACTTACTTTTCACACACGGGGCCGGGGGGCACTTACTTTTCACACACTGGGCCGGAGGGGCACTTACTTTTGCACACGGGGCCGGGGGCGCACTTACTTTTGCACACGGGGCCGGGGGCGCACTTACTTTTCACACACGGGGCCGGGGGGCACTTACTTTTCACACACGGGGCCGGAGGGGCACTTACTTTTGCACACGGGGCCGGGGCGCACTTACTTTTGCACACGGGGCCGGGGGCGCACTTACTTTTCACACACGGGGCCGGGGGGCACTTACTTTTCACACACGGGGCCGGGGGGCACTTACTTTTGCACACGGGGCCGGGGCGCACTTACTTTTGCACACGGGGCCGGGGGCGCACTTACTTTTGCACACGGGGGCGCACTTACTTTTGCACACGGGGCCGGGGGCGCACTTACTTTTGCACACGGGGCCGGGGGCGCACTTACTTTTGCACACGGGGCCGGGGGCGCACTTACTTTTGCACACGGGGCCGGGGGCGCACTTACTTTTGCACACGGGGCCGGGGGCGCACTTACTTTTGCACACGGGGCCGGGGGCGCACTTACTTTTGCACACGGGGCCGGGTGCGCACTTACTTTTGCACACGGGGCCGGGGGCGCACTTACTTTTGCACACGGGGCCGGGGGCGCACTTGCTTTTGCACACGGGGCCGGGGGCGCACTTACTTTTGCACACGGGGCCGGGGGCGCACTTACTTTTGCTCACGGGGCCGGGGGCGCACTTACTTTTGCACACGGGGCCGGGGGCGCACTTACTTTTGCACACGGGGCCGGGGGCGCACTTACTTTTGCACACGGGGCCGGGGGCGCACTTACTTTTGCACACGGGGCCGGGGGCGCACTTACTTTTGCACACGGGGCCGGGGGCGCACTTACTTTTGCACACGGGGCCGGGGCGCACTTACTTTTGCACACGGGGCCGGGGGCGCACTTACTTTTGCACACGGGGGCGCACTTACTTTTGCACACGGGGCCGGGGGCGCACTTACTTTTGCACACGGGGCCGGGGGCGCACTTACTTTTGCACACGGGGCCGGGGGCGCACTTACTTTTGCACACGGGGCCGGGGGCGCACTTACTTTTGCACACGGGGCCGGGGGCGCACTTACTTTTGCACACGGGGCCGGGGGCGCACTTACTTTTGCACACGGGGCCGGGGGCGCACTTACTTTTGCACACGGGGCCGGGGGCGCACTTACTTTTGCACACGGGGACGGGGGCGCACTTACTTTTGCACACGGGGCCGGGGGCGCACTTACTTTTGCACACGGGGACGGGGGCGCACTTACTTTTGCACATGGGGACGGGGGCGCACTTACTTTTGCACACGGGGACGGGGGCGCACTTACTTTTCACACACGGGGCCGGGGGGCACTTACTTTTCACACACGGGGCCGGAGGGGCACTTACTTTTCACACACGGGGCCGGGGGGCACTTACTTTTCACACACGGGGCCGGGGGGGCTTTTACTTTTCACATACGGGGCCGGGGGGGCACTTACTTTTCACACACGGGACAAGAGGGTGTCATAGTCACTTTATTCTGATGTTTGACTTTGATAAATGATCATGTCCTAAAATGGACACCGTACATTTGCATAGCTGCCATCTTTGGAAGGTCAAGTTGAGGGTAATGGAAAGTTCGCCATTATTTCCTATGGGAAATTTTTTTTAAAAAATGCGATTTAAATAAAATCTACATATCGGATCGACTATAAAAGTCATAGCACACCTGTCCCCACCGAGGCCTTCGAAACGCCGCCTGAACGGGGTCTCTGCGCCGAGCGGTTCGGGACGCATTAATTGCGGAAAACGCAGAGAAGAATAATAAACTAGATGGGCATTTCCTGAAGGAAATACATGGTGCTTGAATAGCGCTGCCAGCTGCCAATGAACCTCAGGAGCAAGTCTGGCATGCAGGGCCCTGCCCCTGGGTATCCAATTTGGCCCCTTGGTAGCCACTTTGATGTGCGGGGGCCCTTGTTAGCAACTTTGGCCCCTTGGTAGCCATTTTGGCATGCAGGAATCCTTGGTAGCCACTTTGGCCACATCCTCTTATATACAGACATTACTCCTATATACAGACACCACTCCTATATACAGACACAACTGCTACATACAGACATCCCTCTATATACAGACACCACTACCATATACAGAAATCCCTCTATATACAGATACCACTCCTTTATACAGACATACCCCTATATACAGACAGCACTACAATATACAGACATCCCCCTATATACAGACACCACTTCTATATAAAGACATCCCTCTGTATACAGACACCACTCCTATATACATACACCACTCCTATATGCAGGCACCTCTCCTATATACAGACATCCCTCTATATACAGACACCACTCCTATATACAGACATCCCCCTATATACACACACCACTCCTATATTCAGACATCCCCCTATATAGAGACACCACTCCTATATACAGACATACCCCTATATACAGACATCTCTACTATATACAGACATCCCCCCATATAGAGACACCACTCCTATATACAGACATTCCTCTATATACAGACACCACTCCTTTATACAGACACCACTTCTATATACAGACATCCCCCTATATACAGACACCACTCCTATATACAGACATCCCTCTATATACAGACACCACTCCTATATACAGACATCCCTCTATATACAGACATCTCTCCTATATACAGATATCCCCCTATATACAGACACCACTCCTATATACAGACATCCCCTATATACAGACACCACTCCTATATACAGTCATCCCCCTATATACAGACACCACTCCTATATACAGACATCCCTCTGTATACAGACACCACTCCTATATACAGACATCCCTCTATATACAGACACCACTCCTATGTACAGACATCCCTCTATATACAGACACCACTCCTATATACAGACATCCCCCTATATACAGACACCACTCTTATATACAGACATCCCTCTATATACAGACACCACTCCTATATACAGACATCCCTCTGTATACAGACACCACTACTATATAAAGACATCCCTCTATATACAGACACCACTCCTATATACCGATATCCCTCTATGTACAGACACCACTCCTATAAACAGACATCCCTCTATATACAGACATCTCTCCTATATACAGACATCCCTCTATATACAGACACCACTCCTATATACAGACATCCCTCTATATACAGACACCACTCTTATATACAGACATCCCTGTATATACAGACATCTCTCCTATATAGAGACATCCCTCTATATACAGACACCACTCCTATATTCAGACATCCCCCTATATACAGACACCACTCCTATATACAGACATCCCCCTATATACAAACACCACTCCTATATACAGACATCCCGATATATACAGACACCACTCCTATATACAGACATCCCTCTGTATACAGACACCACTCCTATATACAGACATCCCTCTATATATAGACACCACTCCTATAAACAGACATCCCTCTATATACAGACACCACTCCTATATACAGACATCCCCCTATATACAGACACCACTCTTATATACAGACATCCCTCTATATACAGACACCACTCCTATATACAGACATCCCTCTGTATACAGACACCACTACTATATAAAGACATCCCTCTATATACAGACACCACTCCTATATACCGATATCCCTCTATGTACAGACACCACTCCTATAAACAGACATCCCTCTATATACAGACATCTCTCCTATATACAGACATCCCTCTATATACAGACACCACTCCTATATACAGACATCCCTCTATATACAGACACCACTCTTATATACAGACATCCCTGTATATACAGACATCTCTCCTATATAGAGACATCCCTCTATATACAGACACCACTCCTATATTCAGACATCCCCCTATATACAGACACCACTCCTATATACAGACATCCCCCTATATACAAACACCACTCCTATATACAGACATCCCGATATATACAGACACCACTCCTATATACAGACATCCCTCTGTATACAGACACCACTCCTATATACAGACATCCCTCTATATATAGACACCACTCCTATAAACAGACATCCCTCTATATACAGACACCACTCCTATATACAGACATCCCCCTATATACAGACACCACTCTTATATACAGACATCCCTCTATATACAGACACCACTCCTATATACAGACATCCCTCTGTATACAGACACCACTACTATATACAGACATCCCTCTATATACAGACACCACTCCTATATACAGACATCCCTCTATGTAGACACCACTCCTATATACAGACATCCCTCTATATACAGACATCTCTCCTTTATACAGACATCCCTCTATATACAGACACCACTCCTATATACAGACATCCCTCTATATACAGACACCACTCCTATATACAGACATCCCTCTATATACAGACACCACTCCTATATACAGACATCCCTGTATATACAGACATCTCTCCTATATAGAGACATCCCTCTATATACAGACACCACTCCTATATACAGATATCCCCCTATATACAGACACCAATCCTATATACAGACATCCCCCTATATACAGACACCACTCCTATATACAGACATACCCCTAAATACAGACACCACTCCTATATACAGACATCCCTCTGTATACAGTCACAACTCCTATATACAGACATCCCTCTATATACAGACACCACTCCTATGTACAGACATCCCTCTATATACTGACACCACTCCTATATACAGACATCCCCCTATATACAGACACCACTCTTATATACAGACACCACTACTATATACAGACATCCCTCTATATACAGACACCACTCCTATATACCGACATCCCTCTATGTACAGACACCACTCCTATAAACAGACATCCCTCTATATACAGACATCTCTGCTATATACAGACATCCCTCTATATACAGACACCACTCCTATATACAGACATCCCTCTATATACAGACACCACTCCTATATACAGACATCCCTGTATATACAGACATCTCTCCTATATAGAGACATCCCTCTATATTCAGACACCACTCCTATATACAGACATCCCCCTATATACAGACACCACTCCTATATACAGACATCCCCCTATATACATACACCACTCCCATATACAGACATCCCCCTGCATACAGACACCACTCCTATATATAGACATCCCTCTGTATACAGACACCACTCCTATATACAGACATCCCTCTATATATAGACACCACTCCTATAAACAGACATCCCTCTACATACAGACACCACTCCTATATACAGACATCCCCCTATATACAGACACCACTCTTATATACAGACATCCCTCTATATACAGACACCACTCCTATATACAGAAATCCCTCTGTATACAGACACCACTAATATATACAGACATCCCTCTATATACAGACACCACTCCTATATACAGACATCCCTCTATGTAGACACCACTCCTATATACAGACATCCCTCTATATACAGACATCTCTCCATTATACAGATATCCCTCTATATACAGACACCACTCCTATATAGAGACATCCCCCTATATACAGACACCACTCTTATATACAGACATCCCTCTATATACAGACACCACTCCTATATACAGACATCCCTCTATATACAGACACCACTCCTATATACAGACATCCCTCTATATACAGACACCACTCTTATATACAGACATCCCTCTATATACAGACACCACTCCTATATACAGACATCCCCCTATATACAGACATCACTCCTATATACAGACATCCCTCTATATACAGACACCACTCCTATATACAGACATCGCTCTATATACAGACACCACTCCTATATACACACAATCCCCTATATACAGACACCACTCCTATATACAGACATCCCCCTATATACAGACACCACTCCTATATACAGACATCCCCCTATATACAGACTCCTATATACTGGTCAGAGTTGTGGGTCACCTACTTTTCACACACGGGGACGGGGGGGCACTTACTTTTCACACACGGGGCCGGGGGGCACTTACTTTTCACACACGGGGCCGGGGGGCACTTACTTTTCACACACGGGGCCGGGGGGCACTTACTTTTCACACACGGGGTGGAACTTACTTTTCACACACGGGGCCGGGGGGCACTTACTTTTCACACACGGGGCCAGGGGGCACTTACTTTTCACACACGGGGCCGGGGGGGCACTTAATTTTCACACACGGGGCCGGGGGGCACTTACTTTTCACACACGGGGCCGGGGGGGCACTTACTTTTCACACACGGGGCCGGGGGGCACTTACTTTTCACACACGGGGCCGGGGGGCACTTACTTTTCACACACGGGGCCGGGGCACTTACTTTTCACACACGGGGTGGAACTTACTTTTCACACACGGGGCCGGGGGGGCACTTACTTTTCACACACGGGTTCGGGGGGCACTTACTTTTCACACACGGGGCCGTTGGGCACTTACTTTTCACACACGGGGCCGGGGGGCACTTACTTTTCACACACGGGGCCAGGGGGCACTTACTTTTCACACACGGGGCCGGTGGGCACTTACTTTTCACACACGTGGCTGGGGGGGCACTTACTTTTCACACAAGGGGCCGGGGGGCACTTACTTTTCACACAAGGGGCCGGGGGGCACTTACTTTTCACACACGGGGCCGTGGGGGCACTTACTTTTCACACACGGGGCCGTGGGGGCACTTACTTTTCACACACGGGGCCGGGGGCGCACTTACTTTTGCACACGGGGCCGGGGGCGCACTTACTTTTCACACACGGGGCCGGGGGGGGGGCACTTAATTTTCACACACGGGGCCGGGGGGGCACTTACTTTTCACACTCGGGACGAGAGGGTGTCATAGTCACTTTATTCTTATGTTTGACTTTGATAAATGATCATGTCCTAAAATGGACACCGTACATGTGCATAGCTGCCATCTTTGGTAGGTCAAGTTGGGGGTAATGGAAAGTTCGCCATTATTTCCTATGGGAATTTTTTTTTTTTAAATGCGATTTAAATAAAATCTACATATCGGATCGACTATAAAAGTCATAGCACACCTGTCCCCACCGAGGGCTTCGAAACGCCGCCTGAACGGGGTCTCTGCGCCGAGCGGTTCGGGCCGCATTAATTGCGGAAAACGCGGAGAAGAAGAATAATAATAACTAGATGGGCATTTCCTGAAGGAAATACATGGTGCTTGAAAAGCGCTGCCAGCTGCCAATGAACCTCAGGAGCATTCTGGCATGCAGGGCTCTGCCCCTGGGTATCCACTTTGGCCCCTTGGTAGCCACTTTGATGTGCGGGGCCCCTTGTTAGCAGCTTTGGCCCCTTGGTAGCCATTTTGGCATGCAGGAATCCTAGGTAGCCACTTTGGAGCACACAGCCTCTCGGTAGCCACTTTGGCCACATCCTCTTATATACAGACATCACTCCTATATACAGACAACACGCCTATATACAGACACAACTCCTACATACTGACATCCCTCTATATACAGACACCACTACCATATACAGACATCCCTCTATATACAGACACCACTCCTATATACAGAAATCCCTCTATATACAGACACCACTCCTATATACAGACATACCCCTATATACAGACACCACTACAATATACAGACATCCTTCTATATAAAGACACCACTCCTATATACAGACATCCCACTATATACAGACATCCCCTATATACAGACACCACTCCTATATACAGACATCTCTCCTATATACAGACATCCCTCTATATACAGACATCTCTCCCTTATACAGACATCTCTCCTATATACAGACATCCCCCTATATACAGACACCCCTCCTATATACAGACATCCCCCTATATACAGACACCACTTCTGTATACAGACATCCCTCTATATACAGACACCACTCCTATATACAGACACCACTCGTATATGCAGGCACCTCTCCTATATACAGACACCACTCCTATATACAGACATCCCTCTGTATACAGAAACCACTCCTATATACAGACATCCCTCTATATACAGACACCACTCCTATATACAGACATCCTCTATATACAGACACCACTCCTATATACAGACATCCCTCTATATACAGACACCACTCCTATATACAGACATCCCTGTATATACAGACATCTCTCCTATATAGAGACATCCCTCTATATACAGACACCACTCCTATATACAGACATCCCCCTATATACAGACACCACTCCTATATACAGACATCCCCTATATACAGACACCACTCCTATATACAGACATCCCTCTGTATACAGACACCACTCCTATATACAGACATCCCTCTATATACAGACACCACTCCTATATACAGACATTTCTCTATATACAGACACCACTCCTATATACAGACATCCCCCTATATACAGACACCACTCCTATATACAGACATCCCTCTATATACAGACACCACTCCTATATACAGACATCCCTCTGTATACAGACACCACTCCTATATACAGACATCCCTCTATATACAGACACCACTCCTATATACAGACATCCCTGTATATACAGACATCTCTCCTATATACAGACATCCCTCTATATACAGACACCACTCCTATATACAGACATCCCCCTATTTACAGACAACACTCCTATATACAGACATCCCCCTATATACAGACACCTCTCCTATATACAGACATCCCTCTGTATACAGACACCACTCCTATATACAGACAATCCTCTATATACAGACACCACTCCTATATACAGACATCCCTCTATATACAGACACCACTCCTATATACAGACATCCCCCTATATACAGACACCACTCTTATATACAGACATCCCTCTGTATACAGACACCACTGCTATATACAGACATCCCACTATATACAGACACCACTCTTATATACAGACATCCCCCTATATACAGACATCCCCCTATGTACAGACACCACTCCTATATACAGACATCCCTCTGTATACAGACACCACTCCTATATACAGACATCCCCCTATATACAGACACCACTCCTATACACAGACATCCCTCTATGTACAGACACCACTCCTATATACAGACATCCCTCTGTAAACAGACACCAATCCTATACACAGACATCCCTCTATGTACAGACACCACTCCTATATACAGACATCCCTCTGTATACAGACACCACTCCTATATACAGACATCCCCCTATATACAGACACCACTCCTATACACAGACATCCCTCTATGTACAGACACCACTCCTATATACAGACATCCCTCTGTATACAGACACCAATCCTATACACAGACATCCCTCTATGTACAGACACCACTCCTATATACAGACATCCCTCTTTATACAGACACCACTCCTATATACAGACATCCCTCTATATACAGACACCACTCCTATATACAGACATCCCTCTGTATACAGACACCACTTCTATATACAGACATCCCTCTATATACAGACACCACTCCTATATACAGACATCCCTCTATATACAGACACCACTCCTATATACAGACATCCCCCTATATACAGACACCACTCCTATATACAGACATCCCTCTATATACAGACACCTCTCCTATATACAGACATCCCTCTATATACAGACACCTCTCCTATATACAGACATCCCTCTATATACAGACAACACTCCTATATACAGACATCCCCCTATATACAGACACCACTCCTATATACAGACATCCCCCTATATACAGACACCACTCCTATATACAGACATCCCTCTGTATACAGACACCACTCCTATATACAGACATCCCTCTGTATACAGACACCACTCCTCTATACAGACATCCCTCTGTATACAGACACCACTGCTATATACAGACATCTCTCTATATACAGACACCACTCCTATATACAGACATCTCTCTATATACAGACACCACTCCTATATACAGACATCCCTCTATATACAGACACCACTCCTATATACAGACATCCCTCTATATACAGAAATCTCTCCTATATACAGACATCCCTCTATATACAGACACCAATCCTATATACAGACATCCCCCTATATACAGACAAAACTCCTATATACAGACATCCCCCTATATACAGACACCACTCCTATATACAGACATCCCTCTGTATACAGACACCACTCCTATATACAGACATCCCTCTGTATACAGACACCACTCCTATATACAGACATCCCTCTATATACAGACACCACTCCTATATACAGACATCCCTCTGTATACAGACACCACTCCTATATACAGACATCCCTCTGTATACAGACACCACTCCTATATACAGACATCCCTCTATATACAGACACCACTCCTATATACAGACATCCCCCTATATACAGACACCACTCCTATATACAGACATCCCTCTATATACAGACACCAATCCTATATACAGACATCCCTCTATATACAGACACCACTCCTATATACAGACATCTGCCTATATACAGACACCATTACTATATACAGACATCCCTCTGTATACAGACACCACTCCTATATACAGACATCCCTCTATATACAGACACCACTCCTATATACAGACATCCCTCTATATACAGACACCACTCCTATATACAGACATCCCCCTATATACAGATACCACTCTTATATACAGACATCCCTCTATATACAGACACCACTCCTATATACAGACATCCCTCTGTATACAGACACCACTACTATATGCAGACATCCCTCTATATACAGACACCACTCCTATATACAGACATCCCTCTATGTACAGACACCACTCCTATATACAGACATCCCTCTATATACAGACATCTCTCCTATATACAGACATCCCTCTATATACAGACACCACTCCTATATACAGACATCCCTCTATATACAGACATCTCTCCTTTATACAGATATCCCTCTATGTACAGACACCACTCCTATATACAGACATCCCCCTATATACAGACACCACTCCTATATACAGACGATCCCCTATATACAGACACCACTCCTATATACAGACATCCCCCTATATACAGACACCACTCCTATATACAGACATCCCTCTAAATACAGACACCACTCTTATATACAGACATTCCCCTATATACAGACTCCTATATACAGGTCAGAGTTGTGGGTCGCTTACTTTTCACACACGGGGCCGGGGGTCGCTTACTTTTCACACACGGGGCCGGGGGGCACTTACTTTTCACACACGGGGCCGGGGGGCACTTACTTTTCACACACGGGGCCGGGGGGCACTTACTTTTCACACACGGGGCCGGGGGGCACTTACTTTTCACACACAGGGCCGGGGGCATTTACTTTTCACACACGGGGCCGGGGGGGCACTTACTTTTCACACACGGGGCCGGGGGGGGCACTTACTTTTCACACACGGGGCCGGGGGCGCACTTACTTTTCACACACGGGGCCGGGGGCGCACTTACTTTTGCACACGGGGCCGGGGGCGCACTTACTTTTGCACACGGGGCCGGGGGCGCACTTACTTTTGTACACGGGGCCGGGGGCGCACTTACTTTTGCACACGGGGCCGGGGGCGCACTTACTTTTGCACACGGGGCCGGGGGCGCACTTACTTTTGCACACGGGGCCTGGGGCGCACTTACTTTTGCACACGGGGCCGGGGGGCACTTACTTTTCACACACGGGGCCGGGGGGGCACTTACTTTTCACACACGGGGCCAGGGGGGCACTTACTTTTCACACACGGGGCCGGGGGGCACTTACTTTTCACACACGGGGCCGGGGGGCACTTACTTTTCACACACGGGACGGGAGGGTGTCATAGTCACTTTATTCTGATGTTTGACTTTGATAAATGATCATGTCCTAAAATGGACACCGTACATTTGCATAGCTGCCATCTTTGGAAGGTCAAGTTCGGGGTAATGGAAAGTTCGCCATTATTTCCTATGGGAAATTTTTTTTTTTAAATGCGATTTAAATAAAATCTACATATCGGATCGACTATAAAAGTCATAGCACACCTGTCCCCACCGAGGCCTTCGAAACGACGCCTGAACGGGGTCTCTGCGCCGAGCGGTTCGGGCCGCATTAATTGCAGAAAACGCGGAGAAGAAGAAGAATAATAAACTAGATGGGCATTTCCTGAAGGAAATACATGGTGCTTGAACAGCGCTGCCAGCTTTACAGCAGCACTTCACACACCAGGGGAGCACTTACTTTTGCACACCCGGGACCGGGGCGCACTTACTTTTGCACACGGGGCCGGGGGCGCGCTTACTTTTGCACACGGGGCCGGGGGCGCGCTTACTTTTGCACACGGGGCCAAGGGCGCCATTACTTTTGCACACGGGGCCGGGGGCGCGCTTACTTTTGCACACGGGGCCGGGGGCGCGCACTTTTGCACACGGGGCCAAGGGCGCGCTTACTTTTGCACACGGGGCCGGGGGCGCCATTACTTTTGCACACGGGGCCGGGGGGCGCCATTACTTTTGCACACGGGGCCGCCATTACTTTTGCACACGGGGCCGGGGGGCGCCATTACTTTTGCACACGGGGCCGGGGGGCGCCATTACTTTTGCACACGGGGCCGGGGGCGTCATTACTTTTGCACACGGGGCCGGGGGCGCCATTACTTTTGCACACGGGGCCGGGGGCGCCATTACTTTTGCACACGGGGCCGGGGGCGGCATTACTTTTGCACACGGGGCCGGGGGCGCCATTACTTTTGCACACGGGGACGGGGGCGCCATTACTTTTGCACACGGGGACGGGGGCGCGCTTACTTTTGCACACGGGGACGGGGGCGCGCTTACTTTTGCACACGGGGCCGGGGGCGCCATTACTTTTGCACACGGGGCCGGGGGCGCGCTTACTTTTGCACACGGGGCCGGGGGCGCCATTACTTTTGCACACGGGGCCGGGGGCGCCATTACTTTTGCACACGGGGCCGGGGGCCCCATTACTTTTGCACACGGGGCCGGGGGCCCCATTACTTTTGCACACGGGGCCGGGGGCCCCATTACTTTTGCACACGGGGCCGGGGGCGCCATTACTTTTGCACACGGGGCCGGGGGCGCCATTACTTTTGCACACGGGGCCGGGGGCGTCATTACTTTTGCACACGGGGCCGGGGGCGCCATTATTTTTGCACACGGGGCCGGGGGCGCCATTACTTTTGCACACGGGGCCGGGGGCGCCATTACTTTTGCACACGGGGCCGGGGGCGCCATTACTTTTGC
Organism: Ranitomeya variabilis; assembly: GCF_051348905.1. Lineage (NCBI taxonomy): Eukaryota > Metazoa > Chordata > Amphibia > Anura > Dendrobatidae > Ranitomeya > Ranitomeya variabilis. The sequence goes on along the minus strand of NC_135237.1, from coordinate 295,417,678 downwards.
ACACGGGGCCGGGGGCGCCATTACTTTTGCACACGGGGCCGGAGGCGCCATTACTTTTGCACACGGGGCCGGGGGCGCGCTTACTTTTGCACACGGGGCCGGGGGCGCGCTTACTTTTGCACACGGGGCCGGGGGCGCGCTTACTTTTGCACACGGGGCCGGGGGCGCGCTTACTTTTGCACACGGGGCCAAGGGCGCGCTTACTTTTGCACACGGGGCCGGGGGCGCCATTACGTTTGCACAAGGGGCCGGGGGCGCCATTACTTTTGCACACGGGGCCGGGGGCGCCATTACTTTTGCACACGGGGCCCGGGGCGCCATTACTTTTGCACACGGGGCCGGGGGCGCCATTACTTTTGCACACGGGGCCAGGGGCGCCATTACTTTTGCACACGGGGACGGGGGCACCATTACTTTTGCACACGGGGCCGGGGGCGCCATTACTTTTGCACACGGGGCCGGGGGCGCGCTTACTTTTGCACACGGGGCTGGGGCGCCATTACTTTTGCACACGGGGCCGGGGGCGCCATTACTTTTGCACACGGGGCCGGGGGCGCCATTACTTTTGCACACGGGGCCGGGGGCGCCATTACTTTTGCACACGGGGCCGGAGGCGCCATTACTTTTGCACAAGGGGCCGGGGGCGTGCTTACTTTTGCACACGGGGCCGGGGGCGTGCTTACTTTTGCACACGGGGCCGGGGGCGCTCTTACTTTTGCACACGGGGCCGGGGGCGTGCTTACTTTTGCACACGGGGCCGGGGGCGCGCTTACTTTTGCACACGGGGCCAAGGGCGCGCTTACTTTTGCACACGGGGCCGGGGGCGCGCTTACTTTTGCACACGGGGCCGGGGGCGCCATTACTTTTGCACACGGGGCCGGGGGCGCCATTACTTTTGCACACGGGGCCGGGGGCGTGCTTACTTTTGCACACGGGGCCGGGGGCGCCATTATTTTTGCACACGGGGCCGGGGGCGCCATTACTTTTGCACACGGGGCCGGGGGCGCCATTACTTTTGCACACGGGGCCGGGGGCGCCATTACTTTTGCACACGGGGCCGGGGGCGCCATTACTTTTGCACACGGGGCCGGGGGCGCCATTACTTTTGCACACGGGGCCGGGGGCGCCATTACTTTTGCACACGGGGCCGGGGGCGCGCTTACTTTTGCACACGGGGCCGGGGGCGCGCTTACTTTTGCACACGGGGCCGGGGGCGCGCTTACTTTTGCACACGGGGCCAAGGGCGCGCTTACTTTTGCACACGGGTCCGGGGGCGCCATTACGTTTGCACAAGGGGCCGGGGGCGCCATTACTTTTGCACACGGGGCCGGGGGCGCCATTACTTTTGCACACGGGGCCCGGGGCGCCATTACTTTTGCACACGGGGCCGGGGGCGCCATTACTTTTGCACACGGGGCCAGGGGCGCCATTACTTTTGCACACGGGGACGGGGGCACCATTACTTTTGCACACGGGGCCGGGGGCGCCATTACTTTTGCACACGGGGCCGGGGGCGCGCTTACTTTTGCACACGGGGCCGGGGCGCCATTACTTTTGCACACGGGGCCGGGGGCGCCATTACTTTTGCACACGGGGCCGGGGGCGCCATTACTTTTGCACACGGGGCCAGGGGCGCCATTACTTTTGCACACGGGGCCGGAGGCGCCATTACTTTTGCACAAGGGGCCGGGGGCGTGCTTACTTTTGCACACGGGGCCGGGGGCGTGCTTACTTTTGCACACGGGGCCGGGGGCGCTCTTACTTTTGCACACGGGGCCGGGGGCGTGCTTACTTTTGCACACGGGGCCGGGGGCGCGCTTACTTTTGCACACGGGGCCAAGGGCGCGCTTACTTTTGCACACGGGGCCGGGGGCGCGCTTACTTTTGCACACAGGGCCGGGGGCGCCATTACTTTTGCACACGGGGCCGGGGGCGCCATTACTTTTGCACACGGGGCCGGGGGCGCCATTACTTTTGCACACGGGGCCGGGGGCGTGCTTACTTTTGCACACGGGGCCGGGGGCGCGCTTACTTTTGCACACGGGGCCGGGGGCGTGCTTACTTTTGCACACGGGGCCGGGGGCGCCATTACTTTTGCACACGGGGCCGGGGGCGCCATTACTTTTGCACACGGGGCCGGGGGCGCCATTACTTTTGCACACGGGGACGGGGGCGCCATTACTTTTGCACACGGGGATGGGGGCGCGCTTACTTTTGCACACGGGGCCAAGGGCGCGCTTACTTTTGCACACGGGGCCGGGGGCGCGCTTACTTTTGCACACGGGGCCGGGGGCGCCATTACTTTTGCACACGGGGCCGGGGGCGCCATTACTTTTGCACACGGGGCCGGGGGCGCCATTACTTTTGCACACGGAGCCGGGGGCGCCATTACTTTTGCACACGGGGCCGGGGGCGCCATTACTTTTGCACACGGGGCCGGGGGCGCGCTTACTTTTGCACACGGGGCCGGGGGCGCGCTTACTTTTGCACACGGGGCCGGGGGCGCGCTTACTTTTGCACACGGGGCCGGGGGCGCGCTTACTTTTGCACACGGGGCCGGGGGCGCCATTACTTTTGCACACGGGGCCGGGGGCGCCATTACTTTTGCACACGGGGCCGGGGGCGCCATTACTTTTGCACACGGGGCCGGGGGCGCCATTACTTTTGCACACGGGGCCGGGGGCGTGCTTACTTTTGCACACGGGGCCGGGGGCGCGCTTACTTTTGCACACGGGGCCGGGGGCGCCATTACTTTTGCACACGGGGCCGGGGGCGCCATTACTTTTGCACACGGGGCCGGGGGCGCCATTACTTTTGCACACGGGGACGGGGGCGCGCTTACTTTTGCACACGGGGCCAAGGGCGCGCTTACTTTTGCACACGGGGCCAAGGGTGCGCTTACTTTTGCACACGGGGCCGGGGGCGCGCTTACTTTTGCACACGGGGCCGGGGACGCCATTACTTTTGCACACGGGGCCGGGGGCGCCATTACTTTTGCACACGGGGCCGGGGGTGCGCTTACTTTTGCACACGGGGCCGGGGGCGCGCTTACTTTTGCACACGGGGCCAAGGGCGCGCTTAATTTTGCACACGGGGCCGGGGGCGCCATTACTTTTGCACACGGGGCCGGGGGCGCCATTACTTTTGCACACGGGGCCGGGGGCGCCATTACTTTTGCACACGGGGCCGGGGGCGCCATTACTTTTGCACACGGGGCCGGGGGCGCGCTTACTTTTGCACACGGGGCCAAGGGCGCGCTTACTTTTGCACACGGGGCCGGGGGCGCGCTTACTTTTGCACACGGGGCCAAGGGCGCGCTTACTTTTGCACACGGGGCCGGGGGCGCCATTACTTTTGCACACGGGGCCGGGGGCGCCATTACTTTTGCACACGGGGCCGGGGGCGCCATTACTTTTGCACACGGGGCCGGGGGCGCCATTACTTTTGCACACGGAGCCGGGGGCGCCATTACTTTTGCACACGGGGCCGGGGGCGTGCTTACTTTTGCACACGGGGCCAAGGGCGCGCTTACTTTTGCACACGGGGCCTGGGGCGCGCTTACTTTTGCACACGGGGCCGGGGGCGCCATTACTTTTGCACACGGGGCCGGGGGCGCTATTACTTTTGCACACGGAGCCGGGGGCGCCATTACTTTTGCACACGGGGCCGGGGGCGCCATTACTTTTGCACACGGGGCCGGGGGCGCGCTTACTTTTGCACACGGGGCCGGGGGCGCGCTTACTTTTGCACACGGGGCCGTGGGCGCGCTTACTTTTGCACACGGGGCCGGGGGGGGCACTTACTTTTCATAGAAGGGGGTGGGGGGGCACTTACTGTTCACACACGGGGCCGGGGGGCACTTACTTTAAACACACGGGGCCGGGGGGGCACTTACTTTTCACACACGGGGTCGGGGGGCACTTACTTTTCACACACGGGGCCGGGGGGGCACTTACTTTTCACACACGGGGCCGGGGGGGCACTTACTTTTCACACACGGGACGAGAGGGTGTCATAGTCACTTTATTCTGATGTTTGACTTTGATAAATGATCATGTCCTAAAATGGACACCGTACATTTGCATAGCTGCCATCTTTGGAAGGTCAAGTTGGGGGTAATGGAAAGTTCGCCATTAATTCCTATGGGAAATTTTTTTTTAAAAATGCGATTTAAATAAAATCTACATATCGGATCGACTATAAAAGTCATAGCACACCTGTCCCCACCGAGGCCTTCGAAACGCCGCCTGAACGGGGTCTCTGCGCCGAGCGGTTCGGGCCGCATTAATTGCGGAAAACGCGGAGAAGAATAATAATAATAATAAGAAAATATAAGAAATCGGATTACAATATGTTGCTTGAACCTAGGAGGTTCAAGCACCATAAATATAAGAAATCGGATTACAATATGTTGCTTGAACCTAGGAGGTTCAAGCACCATAATAAAATATAAGAAATCGGATTACAATATGTTGCTTGAACCTAGGAGGTTCAAGCACCATAAATATAAGAAATCGGATTACAATATGTTGCTTGAACCTAGGAGGTTCAAGCACCATAATAAGAAAATATAAGAAATCGGATTACAATATGTTGCTTGAACCTAGAGGGTTCAAGCACCATAAATATAAGAAATCGGATTACAATATGTTGCTTGAACCTAGGAGGTTCAAGCACCATAATGAATAGAGGTTGGGGGTGAGAGAGAGAAGACAAGACATAATGAATTGGGGAAGAGGGGTCATGTAAATACAATGAATTGTGTGAGCGGTAGGTACAGAGAGGGGAGAGTTGAGGATGCAGTGATTTGTATTGAATTGAGGGAAAGAGTTAATTATTTAATTTATATATATTTTGAGTGGAAAAAGTGGATATTTATAGTTAGTGGGGGTACAGTGGTGGATTTCAATTTATATTTGCAATGGTGGGTTGTATAATAACTAATTATATATTTATGGTGGGTGTATTCAGCTGCTTAATGTGGAACAAGGGGAAAAAGTGGATATGTACTCTGGAAGCTGTGCTCTAGATAACTGTTATTTTAAGCTTATTATTTTGGAAGAGGTGAGCCAGAGATTCATGTATACAGATGTCCCTTTCAGGGTTTTACACTTCAGCAAATTTTCTGCTGAAGTGGTCAACTACTGGCCGAATTTTATATAGACAATCAAAGTTAGGATCGTCTCAGGAGGACAAGGACACTGCTCAGTATTAGAGATGAGCCACCTCCCTATTGTTCGGGTTCGGTTCGGTTTGTCGAACAGGGACGTGTTCGACAAACTGTTCGTCGAACGTTCGACGAACACCGTCGAACCCCATTGAGACCAATGGCAGGCAAACACAAACACATACAAACACATGGAAAACACATAGAAAACACCTTAAAAGGTGTCCAAAAGCTGACAAACTGCTCAGAAGACACAGCAAACACATGGAAAAGTCACAACTACATATAGTCATGTGAAAAGAAAAGAGGTGGGGGAGTAAAAGGAGGAGGAGACACAGATATAGGCATGTCATGCCCTTCTAAAATCAAGAAAGGCTGGAGTAAAAATCTAAACTCACTCTACCAGCACCCAGACGTCTTGACAAAAAAAATCAAAAAAAAAATATCTTTAGGTAGAATGGTCCATTCAGAACACTTTCCTTAGAAGACCTAGTGGTACCCTGGTTGGGAGTTGTGCCAAAAAATGAACCCAACACATTCAGACTAATCCACCATTTGTCATATCCAAGGGGCAGGTCAGTAAACGACAATATCGATGCTGAACCAAGTACAGTACTATGTACTGTACCTCCTTTGACGAGGCAATCAGGCGGGTCAAGAAGTTGGTAAGGGGCACCCTAATGGCCAAAACAGACATTGAGGGAGCATTCCAGTTACTACCTGTGCCTCTGAATAGTGTCCTCCCATTGGGCTGCTTCTGTGAAGGAGCATACTACATAGATCGCTGTTTGCCCACGGGGTGCTACATATCCTGCTCACTATTTGAGGCGTTTAGTTGCTTCCGCGAATGTGTCATCATGGACGTTTGTAAGGTGGCACATATTATCCATTACCTCAACGACTTCTTATGCCTGGGCCCAAAAGATTTGCCACAGTGTGAAAACACGCGGTAGTCCACCTGTGAGAAGGAGAGACCTGGAGGGAGAGTGGACACCCCAGAGCCGAGGGGTTAGATTGAGAAAGAAAGAAGGCAGTGTAGCTTGCTTCATGGGTGGGGTACTCTGCTGAGTAGCAGAAATTGCTACTAGGCCCAAAAGGATTTCCTGGGCCAGATGCTGTTACAAAATAGTAGTTAGGTAAACAGGTGGTGTAGCTTGCTTCATGGGTGGGGTACGCTGCTGAGTAGCACTAAATTCTACTAGGCCCAAAAGGATTTCCTGGGCCAGATGCCATTAAAAAATTGTACTTAGGTAAACAGGCGGTGTAGCTTGCTTCATGGCTGGGGTACTGTGCTGAGTAGCACAAAATGCTATTAGGTACAAAACGATTTCCTGGGCTAGATGTAGTTAAAAATTAGTAATTAGATCAACAGGCGGTGTAGCTTGCTTCATGGGTGGGGTACGCTGCTGAGTAGCACTAAATTCTATTAGGCCCAAAAGGATTTCCTGGGCCAGATGCCGTTACAAAATAGTAGTTAGGTAAACAGGCAGTGTAGCTTGCTTCATGGGTGGGGTACACTGCTGAGTAGCACCAAATTCTACTAGGCCCAAAATGATTTCCTGGGCTAGATGCCGTTACATATTAGTACTTAGGTAAACAGGTGGTGTAGCTTGCTTCATGGGTGGGGTACGCTGCTGAGTAGCACCAAATTCTACTAGGCCCAAAAGGATTTCCTGGGCTAGATGCCATTACAAAATAATACTTAGGTAAACAGGCGGTGTAGCTTGCTTCATGGGTGGGGTACGCTGCTGAGTAGCAGCAAATTCTACTAGGCCCAAAAGGATTTCCTGAGCTAGATGCCGTTACAAAATAGTACTCAGGTAAATAGGCGGTATAGCTTGCTTCATGGGTGGGGTACGCTGCTGAGTAGCACCAAATTCTACTAGGCCCAAAAGGATTTCCTGGGCTAGATCATCGATGTTATCTTGGAGATACACTTGTACCATCCTCTCTAGGCGTTGGCTGTGCGTCAGACTTCTCGTCTCCTGTGGCCTTGCAAAGGATGGTCAAAAAAATCTTGAAACGATTGGAAAAAATTGCTGTTACCACCAGATATGATGTCACTGTTACAGTTAGAGTGATGAGTAGTGTTGAGCATTCCGATACCGCAAGTATCGGGTATCGGCCGATACTTGCGGGTATCGGAATTCCGATACCGAGATCCGATACTTTTGTGGTATCGGGTATCGGTATCGAAACAACATTAATGTAAAAATCTGTAAAAGAGAGAATTAAAATAAAAAATATTGCTATACTCACCTCTCCGACGCAGCCTGCACCTTACCGAGGGAAGCGGCAGCGTTCTTTGTTTAAAATTTGCGCTTTTCTTTCCTTACGTGAAGTCCCGGCTTGTGATTGGTCGCATGCCGCCCATGTGGCGGCGACGCAACCAATCACAGCAAGCCGTGACGTAATTTCAGGTTTCCAATCACAAGCCGGGAGGCTGGACACACGCGCATTTTAAAATGGCTTCCCGGCTTGTGATTGGTTGACCACGCCGCAACCAATCACAAGCCGGGATGTCACGGGAGGCTGGACACGCGCCCATTTTAAAATGCGCGCGTGTCCAGCCTCCCGGCTTGTGATTGGTTGACCGCGCCGCAACCAATCACAAGCCGGGACGTCACGGGAGGCTGGACACGCGCCCATTTTAAAATGCGCGTGTGTCCAGCCTCCCGGCTTGTGATTGGTTGACCGCGCCGCAACCAATCACAAGCCGGGACGTCACGGGAGGCTGGACACGCGCCCATTTTAAAATGCGTGCGTGTCCAGCCTCCCGTGACGTCACGGCTTGTGATTGGTTGCGTCGCCCATGTGACTGCGACGCAACCAATCACAAAGCCGGGACGTAATTTTAAAATCCTTAAGGACCTGAAATTACGTCACGGCTTGCTGTGATTGGTTGCGTCGCCCATGTGACTGCGACGCAACCAATCACAAAGCCGGAGCATAATTTTAAAATACTGAATGACCTGAAATTACGTCACGGCTTGCTGTGATTGGTTGCGTCGCCGCCACATGGGCGGCATGCGACCAATCACAAGCCGGGACTTCACGTAAGGAAAGAAAAGCGCGAATTTTAAACAAAGAACGCTGCCGCTTCCCTCGGTAAGGTGCAGGCTGCGTCGGAGAGGTGAGTATAGCAATATTTTTTATTTTAATTCTTTCTTTTACACATTAATATGGTTCCCAGGGCCTGAAGGAGAGTTTCCTCTCCTTCAGACCCTGAGAACCATCAGGAATACCGTCCGATACTTGAGTCCCATTGACTTGTATTGGTATCGGGTATCGGTATCGGATTGGATCCGATACTTTGCCGGTATCGGCCGATACTTTCCGATACCGATACTTTCAAGTATCGGACGGTATCGCTCAACACTAGTGATGACTCGATAGTCCCATGGTTGGCAAGTTAGAACTCAGAGATTGACTACGTGCACCACTGGTGTTTTGTGGAAAAGCAGATGTTAGATTCTGTAACAGTCTCTGCTGATACTCCTGCATGCGTAAATCCCTTTCTATGGCAGGAATTATTTTGCCAAATTTGCTTTTGTACCGGGGATCTAAGAGTGTGTCAACCCAGTAGTCGGCATTACTTAGGAGTCTGACAATCCGAGGGTCATGTTGCAGGTAGTGCAGCAAGAAGGCACTCATGTGTCTTGCGCATCCAGGAGGACCAAGTCCTTGTTGTCTTGGTGGTGGCGAGGTGAGAATCATGCTTCCTTCATCTGCCCCCTCTCCCCAACCTCGCACAACAGAAATTTGATCAAGGTCTCCCTCATCTGATGAGTCTTCCATGCCCAGCGCCAGTTCGTCCTCCACTTCTTCCTCGCCTCCTGCACCTTCCTCAACAGTTTGGCTGCTACCATGCGCCCCTGGTAATCCCTCTCCTACAGCCTCCAATGCCAGCCGCCTTGGTGCTGCCAACCTTCTTGACCTTGGAGATATGATCTCTTCCGCATACGACTCCTCCTGTTCCTCCTCCTCCTCTTGTTCCACCACCTGACTCCGAACACTGTGTAAGGTGTGCTCCATCATAAAAATCACCGGAAAGGTCATGCTGATAACGGCATCGTCAGCACTAAACATCTTCCTTGCTATTTCAAAACTGTGCAGAAGGGTGCATAGGTCCCTGATCTGAGACCACTCCTGCAGCGTGATTTGCCCCACCTCTTGAGCTCGTTGGCCCAGGCTATACATCATACCGTATTGCACCAGGGCTCGTCGGACAGTGCAGACACTGCTCCTAGGCTCAAAACTATTAACTGGATTAGATGCAGTAAAAATTGAGATACACAGGCGGTATAGTTTGTTTCACAGGCTGGCTACTCGGCTGACGTGCAGACACTGCTCCTAGGCCCTAAACTATTAACTGGATTAGATGCAGTGAAAATAGAGATACACAGGCGGTGTAGTTAGTTTCACAGGCGGGCTACTCTGCTGACGTGCAGACACTGCTCCTAGGCCCTAACTATTAACTGGATTAGATGCAGTAAAAATTGACATACACAGGCGGTATAGTTTGTTTCACAGGCTGGCTACTCTGCTGACGTGCAGACACTGCTCCTAGGCCCTAAACTATTAACTGGATTAGATGCAGTAAAAATTGAGATACACAGGCGGTATAGTTTGTTTCACAGGCGGGCTACTCTGCTGACGTGCAGACACTGCTTCTAGGCCCAAAACTATTAACTGGATTAGATGCAGTAAAAATTGAGATACACAGGCAGTATAGTTTGTTTCACAGGCTGGCTACTCTGCTGACGTGCAGACACTGCTGCTAAGCCCAAAACCCCAAAACGATTTACTGGGTTAGATGCAGTAAAAATTGAGATACACAGGCGGTGTAGCTAGCTTCACAGGCGGGCTACTCAGATGACTATCAGACAATGCTACTAAGCCCAAAAGGATTGGCTGAGCTAGATTACACCAAATGCTTTGACAAACACTTGCACAGCACTGGCTCAGACCTGCCTGGCATACAGTGAAATGAACTGCTGTAACCTACCCTGAAAATGGCTGATATTACAACTAGTCCCAACTCCTCCCAACTAAACCTATCTCTCTGACAATTCGCTCCAAAAAAACACTCTTAGTCTGTATAGTGCCCACAGCAGCAGCGGTGCCGTCTAACACTAAGCTGCAGCAGTGAGGAAATGGTGGTGATGGGGCAAATGTTTAGTTCTTATAGGGCAAGCACATGTGACATACACAGCCAATGACACATGTGCAGCGCCCCAGAGTCCTGGTTGCTGCAGTGATGTCATTCTTCCACCTGGGGGAGTGATATTACGTCTGATGGCAATAAAGGAGATCTTCCTACCAGGTATCACAAACCATACACCACACTTCACACTCCAGACCACCAGGGGGAGCCTTGCTCCTATCTACTAGGGCACTCCTCACAGAAGGGTAAAACTGGTGGGCTGGATAGAAAGTTAGGGAGAGGCTGGCTGGGCTTTGCCCAGGCAACACCTGTCAGGCAGACAGGGGGAAAGGAGGAACATCGGAGCTGCAGACAGAAGGCCCCTGGCAGGGGTGGGATCCTGTCGGAGGTCTAGCTAGTAAAGAAAGACACAGAGCTGTGCCTGCCCCACGTGCAGCAGCATCCTAAGAACGGACACGAAGAGAACTGTGTTGTAGAGGGTGAGAAGCGAAGTCATAGCACAAGGAGAAAACACCAGGAGTTCTGCCCTGAAATAGGCTGCCTCCTTCTGAGGGGCGTAGCAGGTGGCCGGAACACCGAGGGAGTAATTGTCTCTATGCTTTACTTCAGAGACCGGCAGGACAGTCAATTCCAAGTTGGCTGCCCGACCTTAATACCTAAGAAGACACAGTGGCAACTTGTGGGGGTCAGGGCATCTCTAGGGTCCCTATAAACAAGCCTCAGGCCATCAGGCATACAGGTTTGTCCTATCCACACCATCTGGGGGACAGAGATGAAGAAATAACATCTAGAACATCTACAAGAGTTGTGAGGACGTTACCGAGAAGCTTAGCAGGGAGGTACTACAACACACAGGCGCTAGTAGGAAGGCTACTGATTTCCACCTGGATAAGGGGACTCTGGATTTGCCTTCTGACCGGCCGGACTCAGCCTACCCTGTGGTCTGTACCCTGGACTGTGGATGCTGAAGCCTTCAGTAAAGGTAAAGAGACTGCAACCTTGTGTCCTCGTTATTCTCTGTGCCTTACATCGTCCATCATCACCATCTACACATCAGGGAAGCCCTGGGGAAACACTTCACCTGTGGGAAGGTACACCATCTAGCTGCAATCACATCCCCCAGCGGACCCCTAAGCAGCGTCGGTCACCCTGACCGAATACCACAGGTGGCGTCACAAACTATCCCTTTAAAGACCTTTCCCCAAACCATAAAAATTATCTTCTTTATTGGACGCCCCTCAAAGGGCCACGGACTGGGTCGGGCCACCGTGACATCCCCGCAGAGCACTGAAGGACCCGGTGCCGAGTACCCCCCTTGTGTGGGGGCGATCCACATGCGCTTGCTTGTGTGCATCACATGCACATTGCTGTGTGTGTGCGCACTGCTGATAGGCTGAGAGACTGCACCGCCACTCTGTAAATGCAGGAAAGAAAAAAAAAATGGAGATCGGCGTTATTTCAGCACAGATCTATCCCCCGCCCCCCCGCCCACTATACACTAAAACAGTCCATTAACAATGGAAAACAGTTTTAATGTGCAAATCAAGCTAGGCTTTTGGTGAATGAACAGTTATTGAACAGAAACTCGAACAGCCGAATTTTAAGCAAACTGTTCGGGTTCGTCGAACGACTCGAACACCGCCCAAAACAGCTCGAATTTGAAATTGGCAAACAGTTCGACTCAAACACTGCTCATCTCTACTCATTAATAAATATATTGCAAACATTTTTGGATAGCTTCAAATCATGTCCTGGTCATAGCCATACAGAAAACAGGTGTGCTGTAGAGTATATCAGTACTCCAGTATTGCTGAAGCTCTGGTTTTCTGACAATGCCCATATGCAGCACAATGCCCCAAAATGTCATAATTTCTGCTGCATTTACATCTGGTGCATGATAACATTGGATTTTGGGTGAAAAATTTAAACAAATTTCTCTGGACCATCATAAGATTTATTATTTCCTCACTGAAAATTTCAGTGAGGCCTGTAACATCAAATTGAATTTTTGAGCTGCCCATGAAATCCGGAATAGCAGGATGTTAATTTTTTTGGGGTGGAGTCTATATGGGATTGATTTCTATGGGGGGTGTCTGGGTCTTAGAGCACTTGGCTTGGGGTCACTCCTCACTAGATAAGGAGGAAAAAGAGGAATTGAGGAATGTAGGATTTTTCTCTCTGGCTGAAACCATATCGGAGGCAAAGAAAGCATATACCTCCTCTGGTGAATAGTGTCTTCTTGATGAACGGCCCAATTTAATATAATCCTTCAAAACACTGGGGATGTGTGTGGATGTGGTGCTTTTACACTTGTATTTTGCGATGCTTGTGTAAAGAGTACTATTTATTATAAAATTAGAGAAGGAAAAAGTAAAGAAAAAAGTAAAAAATAAAAAATAAATAAATAAATAAAAGAAAAATCAAATGTAAAAAAAGGTTGTATAAAACAAATTACAGTGACGTTCAATATACTAATGCCCTACCTATAAAGTTATTCAGCGCTAACTATTCTTTTTCATTTGCAAAAGAAAAATGGACGTCACTAACACTGCGACGTATGTTCCCCTAATGAACTAGCTAAAAATTTACTCTGCTCAAGTAACTTTTTTTCTTGCAAAGGAAAAATGGACGTCTCTAGCAATGCAACATGCACTTCCCTAATGCACTTACCCATTGATAACAATTCTTTTTTTTTTCAAAAGAAAAACGCTACCTCCCTACCTCTGTACTGACTACTATTTTGTTTTCTAAAAGAAAAACAGATGTCACTAACACTGCAACATCTGCTACTCTAATACACTAGCTTACTAGCTACAAGACTACTCTGTACTAGTTTTTTTTTCCTAAAACAAAATTGAAAGTCACACACAGTGATGTCAGCTACTTTAAGGCCGGCGTCACACTCAGCGTAGGGAAATACGGTCTGTATTTAACATGCGTAATACGCAGAAATGATCCCAAAACAGTGATCCATATGTCATCCATAGGCAGGGTGTGGCTGCGTATTTTGCGCATGTAAACCTCCGTATGTAATCCATATGGCATCCGTACGCGGCTTGCAAAATGGACATAGAATGGATCCATGGCTCACATATGCGTGAAAACATATATACAGTGTATATATATATATATATATATATATATATATATATATATATATATATATGTCAGTGAGACACACATATATGTATATATATATATATTTCATACAGCGCAAAATTGCAGAAAAGCCGGTAATTCAATTGCCGGCTTTTGCTATCTCCTTCCCAAACCCAACATGATATGAGACATGGTTTACATACAGTAAGCCATTTCATATACCTTTTTTTTGCATATTCCTCATTACTAATGTTAGTAGAGTCTGTGTGCAAAATTCGGGGGCTCTAGCTGTTAAAATATAGGTTTAATTCACGGAAAAAACTGGCGTGGGCTCCCGCACAATTTTCTCCGCCAGAGTGGGAAAGCCAGTGACTAAGGGCAGATATTAATAGCCTAAAGAGGGACCATGGATTTTGCCCCCCCCCTGAGCTAAAAACATCTGCCCCCACTCTTCACCATGGTTTGCTTGCTCTATTTGCCATTCCCAATGTTTTGAGGCCTCCCCGGATTAAATTAACCCCCCCAAAAAATGAGGATGTTTTTTCAGAGTACACAAGCTGTTTTCAGAGTACCCCTAACAAGAGGGTGTTTTGCAGAGTAGCCACACAGACTTTTTTAGAGTACCCCCAATAAGAGGGTGTTTTGCAGAGTAGTCACACAGACTTTTTTAAAGAGTATCCCCACAGAGGCTTTTTTTCTGAGTATTCCCACAGAATCCATTTTGAAGAGTAACTGAAAAGAAGCTGTTTTGCAGAGTACAGCCTCAAAACTTTCTTTGTGGGGAACCCCACCAAGGCTTTTTTGCAGACTACTCCCACAGAGATGCGTGCAGAGTACACACACAGGCTTTTGGACACAGTACTTCCACAGACACAGGTGCCGAGTAGGGAAATGCACTTATACACACATTACTCTCCCAGACAAGGGTGCACAGTAAAAAAATGTGCGTTTTGACACAGTACTCCCACAGACACAGGTGCAGATAATAAAAAAAAGTTTAAGCACATCACTCCCACAGACACTGATGCAGAGTACAAACATTGTTTTTACTCATGATACTCCCACAGACATGAGTAAATAGTAGAATAATCTGTTTGTACGCCAACTACTCACACTGACATAGGTGCAGAGTAGAAAAATTGCATAGGCACACTACGCCCACATATATGCATGCAGAGTAGAAAAAAATTGGTTAGGCACACTGCTCCCACAGACATGTGAGCAGAGCAGGAAATATTGGTTGGAGGCACATTACTCCCACAGACACAGATGCAGAGTACACACACAGGGGCTTTTTGGAAAACTGCGTACACAAAACTTAATACTGTCACTCACTCCAGCTACATCCTGTCTATATGCTGTGCTCTAAAACGACATATTTTCAGTCACACCTAACACATCAGGTTCCTCACACAACATACATTCATTAGCCCTTCACATATGTAAATACACTGACACTGGCTTGGAACACTGATATCTATATTTTTCATAAAAGGTGGCTTAATCATATAATACAGGCTCTTCTACCTTTTGAGTCAACCTATTTCTTATGGATTGAAAAAAAAGATGAAGCAGAAGTTTTTCATAAACTTTAATGCTAAAAAACGGATTGAGTTGCAATCTGTTGTTTTATCTGGACAAAAAAAGCTGTGCATGCACTTAAATGTGCATTGTGCTATTTCCCTCCAGAGTGTTGTCATATGTCCAAGCAAAAGATTAAATTGACAGATATTTTTTTTAAAAAAACAGAAAGCAACATTTATTCAATAATTAGGAAGATGTGTTTTCAATGTGGTGAAAGCTGTGATTAACTTATTGAGCAATGTAAAACCATGTGGGAAAATTTGTAAATGACATTTTTCAACATTTATTACTGTCTATTTTCTCTAAAATTTCTGTGATGGCAAACTGCTTACTATAATATCAACATGATTTTCACATGATGTGTAATTTCCAAAATAGAGCAAAAACAGAGGAGTTTCTACTGTATTTGTACATTGTAGGCTCCCGAAATTAGACAAAGCATCCTATGACCATTTCAGCACACATATATTTATGTGTGAGGAGGGTGAACACTGTTGTAGTGCAGCAAAGAATTTGTGGATGAAGGCTTTTGGAACACAAGAGTGCTCACCCTTCTCACACAACAAAATCCCTACCATATAGTCAGTTCACAACAATGTGGATCGTTTCAGAGAACAGTCTTTGGATTTGCACAAAACATTTTCAGATACAGGCTACCCAGGCAAAAGAAGTATTTTTATTTTTAAATATGGCCCCATGGAAAAGCAGATTAGGGCAGCAATCAACAAGAATTGGCATATTTTAGAGAGAGATGGAGATATTGCTGATATGTCCTCGTAGCATCAAGAGGACCTTTGGTTTTGCGCAGACTAACCATCAAATTCAAGGATGTATTAGTACACAATCATATTAAAATGAATTCCATTTTTTTGCAATTGGTTTAATATAAAATCTAATAAAAAAGTACAGTTTAAAAAAAAAATGAAGTCAAATAATTGGCTAAGAACCAGTATGCCTGTAGGTAATTTTAACCCCTTCACGACATGCGCCGTACTAGTATGGCGCATGTCATGTCTCCCCCTTTGATGTGGGCTCCGGCGGTCAGCCCACATCAAAGTCGCGACATGTCAGCTGTTTTGTACAGCTGACATTTGCACGCAATAGCGGCGGGTGAAATCGCGATTCACCTGCCACGATTAACCTGTTAAATGCTGATGTCAAACGCTGACAGCGGCATTTAACTACCGCTTCCGGCCGTGCAGTCAGGAAATGAGCACATCGCCGACCACCGTCACATGATCGGGAGTCGGCGATGTGTCAGGATGTGTCAAAATTAGCTACGGAGCGATGCTGGGGCCAAAAAGCATACCAATGCGTTTCAGAGGAACAACGTCCTCCTTCATCCTGATGAAGGAGGACGTTGTTCCTCTGAAACGCGTTGGTATGCTTTTTGGCCCCAGCATCGCTCCGTAGCTAATTTTGTGATGTCACATGCCAGACAGTCCTGTCAGCCATTTTTTCCCCTTTCCTCCTGCACGCATCCAGAGACGCCACCGGCCAGGGTCTCTCTGGCTCTGCGTAGCACCTCATCACCTGCCCTCCGCCGACGCCCATCTCCCTCCTGCCACTGCGGACTCTCCTGCTCTCGGCCACGACCGCTTCATCCATCCGGTGAGTCCTATACCGATACACCTGTCAGTTAGAGCCACAGCCCATCAGCAGCACCATCTGGGGTTCAGTGCAGCGTCCCGTAGGTGACCAGCTCTTGGCGTGTAAGGGTCGGGGCACCTCTTAGATACAGATTTCTCGTCCCATTGTCTTGTGCATCGCGCCCACTGACACACACCTACAGGGCAGTCTGTGAATGCTCCGTTTTGTATGTCCTATCCCATACTTACCTTTACAGGCTCTTTTACCTCCTCAAGCACGGTTTCGAATCATCTTTTCAGCTAGCATCTTGTTCCTAGCGACTCTGTGGGGTTAAGAGTTCGCTTATACCACCATATAGCACCGCCATTTGCCAGCAGCAGGTTCCTCTCCAGCACGGTGGACCCCGGGTTGCGAACGCACCTAATAATACCTATATATATACTTGGTGCGTTCCGCCAACCCTAACAATTGCTTCTTTTGCCCCTTTCATCTTACCTCTCAATATCTTCAAATATGGGATATAATACATCAGGTCCGTTATTTCATGTCTTGCCATACGTTACACGATTTATGATTTATTTTGCCCTTGTAAATTCTTTTACAAAGGCAAAACCATCTGACCTCTTTTTGTTTGCTTTCGGGAGCACTTTAATTCCATACAGTCAGGAACAGGTTCCTCATGGCTAATATACCATATAAGAGAACACCATGGTGGCAATCCTGAAGCCTTACGTTTTGAAAGAGAAGAAAAAGTGAAGTTGCCTGTCCAAGGAGGAGACCTCCACAAATAACTTCTCAGAAAAGTAGCCAGGTGGATCCTACGCACCCAAACACCCAACGACAAAATTGATATGTCTATTTTTTTGTAATCACTATGCTATTTCACATTTTTACTTTGTTTGAAGGAACTATTTTGCTATGTCCTTGTTCTGTCCAGCCATATAATTGCTGTCTAGAAAGTTTAGTAATATTTTTTGTCTCCGTTATTACAGACATTGTATTTTTGTGTGTATTAACCCTTCCTATATTTCATATTGTAAGGTAACATCACCATCTGCTGGCGGTTTAATACATAGATTCTAGTTTAATTTGCAATGTATTGTGGGAAGTTGCTGGGACATTGTGGGATTGTTCCTGTTGCATTGTGGTCTTATTATGACACTCTGAAGGGAATCAGCAGCCATTGTTCCTCCATGTGTCTGAAGAGAAACCACTCCATTCGTTTTCTTCATGCTCCTTAAACAGCCTGCTCTAAGCATAGTTGGTAAGCCATTATCTGTGTGTTAATCAATATATTTGCTGTACTAAGTAGGTAATCATCAGTTTGTATTACCCCATGTTACCTGTGTATTACCTCATGTTACTCTGTATTGCAGACTATTTCTGTTTTATGCTTTGTACAGTTATATATTCTGAAATGCTCCTGTTATTGTATCCTATAGTTTCACCCTTTCCTGTCACATCTTCAAGCAATAAAAGAAGGTTACAACTTTACAGCCTCTTTTTCTTAAAGAAGACAGGGGTTTTAGCTACATGTCTCATTGCACACCCTGCTAACATGTATGAGGACAGTATAGTCCCAATGTTGTTTTTGTCTAAATTTTCATAAGTGGATCGGCATCTTCTGACTGCAGTATGTTGTAAGGAGTGGGGAGGTTCTGTTTTGTTACATGCATAAGAATCTCGTCACTTTTCCTTCACCTTAGGACCCCTAGATGCGAGAAACGGCTGTTGTCCAGCATGCTCCACACAGGACTCTCCTTCATCAGCCTTTTTATGTGACTTCAATAAAAGGACTTTTAATGGGACATTAAGTACCATCCTACTTCTTATTTACATAGAATTTCAGCTTTTATATTATTCCATTGGATCTTTTGAATCTTTTAGTATTTATCAATTCATCTATGCATGTATTTGCTAATTTGATTATATCTTACTTATTTTACCTGCATCTGTGAGTGTCCTTTGTTCTTTTCTTTGGGACATCATTTATTTCTTTATATTTATGCATGCGCATGCCTGGTATCTGGGTAAAATTTTCCTACATATGATTTTTATTTGTTTTCAACCTTTGCTTTTCATCTGTCAGTATTTTGATTTTCAATAAGACATGACTATCCATTTATTTAAACATTTTGTTATGTTACTACATACCACTGGGATAACCAAACTGAAGTTAAACATTTTTTCTCCCCAAAAAAGTTCAGTCACTGACTCATGGTAACAGCAAACTCAGTGTTCTATCATCTCTTTAATGTACGTGGGCACCGATATGTGGTTGCATTATTGTTTATGCGTTATTAAATTTAGGTATAACTTAACAAATATGACCGTGCAAAATTCAACACAAAAATTAATGAGACAGAAAATTTCCTGTATATTTTAACTTTATTCAGAATCTTTAACATCTAAATGTAATACCTTTTTAATATATATGTGTGTGTGTGACTGTTGGTCACATCACATTTTACATTCTTTTTGGTAGACTTCCTTTCAGGTTTTTTTTTAAAGAATACTGCAGAGACAGGTTTTTTTTATCATCTTTTCAAGTTTAAAGTAGTTTCTTCTTCTAAGTTGTCGCTGGCCCTTGGATGGCATGTGCATTGTTCTGAGATAGAGAAGCTTCTTTGTTTGACAGGAAAATCTTGACATTCAAGCAGTAAACTAGTCAATATTTTTCTGAAGAATTGGTCATAACAATGTTAGAGGAAATTTTACAATACATACAATGTGTTTCACTATATAAGCATCTTGGTGTCTTCAATTAAAAGTATAGGTTAGTAAAATAAATAAAACTAAATCCCCTTCCCAAGTTGGTTTCATACGTACATGTATTTTACATACTGTATTTACAATGTCTCTCACTATTTTTGACTGATAGTTATATATATAAAGAAACATTCTCTGCTTTGTGATGAATCTCAGACTCAGGCTTACAAGCCCTTAAAGCCCTACTTTACTCATTGAAAGATCATTTCTTTTTTTGTCTTTTTGTAATGGCTCTTTAAAATATGCATGTTTTTTCACATCAATGAAAATCAACTTTAATCTGGAATCAAAAGCTTGAGAATTCTAAACCTTCTACATTTATACTTTTTAATTAGCTATGTAAAATATATTTTTAGAAACAATGCAAACACTTTATTAGTCAAAAATAGAAGTAGTGCAGAAATCAGCTAAACATTTGTAAATAGGGCAGAAACCTTTTACAATACAGAATATCCTCAAATACGGAAAAAAAAATCCATACACTGAACACAGACCATTGTTATCAGATATTCATGTTAGTTCTTGTTGCCAGATAAAGAATTTATAAAGAATCATAGTACACATATGCTGATTTAAAGTTATGGTAGTCTAACTACCCCAGTGTGTGCTGATTGCTGCACAAACTAGACCCATGTGCATGAAACTGTCACTTTCAGAATCACACCAACTAGTAGAACTTTGTTCATGCATTATAATTAGTGTTGAGCATTCCGATACCGCAAGTATCGGGTATCGGCCGATACTTGCGATATCGGAATTCCGATACCGGGATTCCGATACTTGCCGCGTATCAGAAACCGGAATAGGAAGTTCCCAGATTCAAAATGCACAAATTCATCCAATGAGAATGATTCCAAGTGTGGGCACATCCTGTTCAGCATGGAGGGCATGAAACTACTGGCATGGCTGTGATTGGCTGCTGAAATGATGTCATGATGCAGTTTAAAAGTCGCTGGCGCCATTTTGCGATCACTCTGCTGTGAATTCAGTTAGTGACAGGACACTGTTTGCTGACTGAGGGCCAGTTTAGAGATAGCGATTTGCTTCTTTGTGCTTTCCAAAGGCTAATTTAGCAACCGCTGTGTTCACCTACTATTCACCTTGCTTTTGCCTTGTAGCGCTGTTTTCACAGCGATCTGCAAGGTCTGTGTGTGTGTGTGTGTGAGTGCAGCCCACTCTCTAGTCTGAGTGCAGCCACATAGGCCATCCATAGCTGGTTGTATTCAGTTCAGGGAGGGTGGTTCATTGCCTCATACTGTTCTTTTTTTTTTTTTTTTCCAAGTAGTGTAGTCTGCTGCTAATTTTTTTAAAAAAATTCTATTAGTGTCTTTCCACCCGTCTACAGCTAATTTGTGGAAAAACACTACATAGGATAACGTAGAGGAGGGTTTTTGGGCCTTGCAGCGCCATTTACGGCTGTCTGCACGGTCTCCGTGTGACTGCAGCTCGCCCTGTAGTCTGTGAGCAGCCATAGCCTGGTTGTCTCCAGCTCAGGGTTCTTCACTGCGTCATACCGCAAAATCAATTTTCATTTTGTTTTAAGTAGTGCAGGCTGCTGCACATTTTTTCAAAAAATTCCTATTAGTGTCTTTCCACCCGTCTCCAGCTAATTTGTGGAAAAACACTACATAGGATAACGTAGAGGAGGGTTTTTGGGCCTTGCAGCGCCGTTTACGGCTGTCTACACGGTCTCCGTGTGACTGCAGCTCGCCCTGTAGTCTGTGAGCAGCCATAGCCTGGTTGTCTCCAGCTCAGGGTTCTTCACTGCGTCATACCGCAAAATCAATTTTCATTTTGTTTTAAGTAGTGCAGGCTGCTGCACATTTTTTCAAAAAATTCCTATTAGTGTCTTTCCACCCGTCTCCAGCTAACTTGTGGAAAAACACTACATAGGATAACGTAGAGGAGGGTTTTTGGGCCTTGCAGCACCGTTTACGGCTGTCTGCACGGTCTCTGTGTGACTGCAGCTCTATCTGTTGTCAGTTCAGCCCCCAAAAAATAAATAAATAATAAAGTTCACCAAACACACCAGTGACACCACTTTACATTTGTGTAGGCCACATTAGCTCATATTAAAGTCTAGTCCACACTTTAGAAAATTAGTGTTTCTTATACCTGTTAGGAGGAGTTGTTCAGGAATAAGCACACAAATCCGTTAGTACTTTTCTGCTTATCTTTATCAGTCAACCAAGATGAAGAAGGCAGTGAGTAAGGCACGTGGGCGTGGGCGTGGGCGCGGAGCAGGGAGGGGACGTGGGGATTCTGTGCCTGCTGCGGGCACCGGTGACTCATCAGCACCCACTTTCACCAGGGAAGAGTCATTCATGCGCAGCTTTGTCGCAGAGCGCCGTACACCGCTGCTGCGTGAAGAACAAATTGAAGCCGTTGTCGGATGGATGGCAGCTAATGCATCAACTTCAATTAGTGCACATCCTCTCAGACACAGAGCACTGGAGAGCAGCCATCTGTCTCTTCACCACCTGCCAAATTGCCCAGGCAGACAGAGAGCCCAGGACAGGAGCCGTCTCTACTTCTGTTCTCTGAATCTCTTGGCTTGGAAACAGGGGGCCAGCCGAGCAGCATTGGAGAAATGGAAGAAGAGGCAGGGTGCAGTGATGCCCAACAGCTTTTTCTCTCTTCCTCTGAAGAGGCGGGTGGGCCAGTGGCTCCGTTCACCACATCGCAGGCCGCATCAGCTGATGATGACACTCAGGTGCCACTTACTGGTGCGTGCTCTGCTGCTGAGACTACCCAGGAGGAGCAGTTGGGGGCAGAGGGTAGTGTAGATGATGAGGTCCTTGACCCATCTTGGCGTGAGGGACAGGAAGGTGGTGGGAGCAGCTCTGAGGAAGAGATTCCCCATACGGCCCAAAGAGGGAGAGGGAGGGGGAAGACTGCGGATCCTGCAGCCTCCGCTTTGGCACCCGTTAGGAGCATGTCTCTTCCAAAAGCCAAAAAGGGCGCTCCCAAGACTTGCAGTGCCTGGTCCTTTTTTGACACAGTTGCAGATGACATTTGCTATGTCAAATGCAAGGTGTGTCATCACAAAGTCAAAAGAGGGAAAAATGTCAGCAACCTCAATACCTCCAACATGTGGAAACATGTGCGCACCAGGCACCCGGCGGAGTTAGAAAAACACACTGAAGAGCTAGGCCAACCAACAGCGGCAGCTACCACCTCTTCAGCTCGTGTTGCCTCTTCCTCCAGCTCACACGCAGCTGGTTCGGCTTCCTCCCAGGATCGCCGTGGAAGAACCTCTGGCCCTGTTGTCCAGAGACCCGCTGTAATTCCACCCGCAGCACCACTTTCTCAGTCATCCACACACTCCCAGCCCAGTCTACAGCCATCGGTAGTACAGGCATGGGAGAAAAGGTGGCCTTTCTCGTCAAACCACCCATGAGCACAGGCTCTGACTGCAGGCATTGCCAAACTTCTGTCACTGGAAATGCTGTCATTCAGGCTGGTGGAGACTGACAGCTTCCGTGACTTGATGTCATTGGCAGTCCCACAGTACAATGTGCCCAGCCGCTTTTACTTCAGCAGGCAAGCCGTCCCTGCCCTGCACAAGCATGTGGAGGGACACATAAAACACGCACTACTGAACGCCGTCAGTAGCAAGGTCCACCTCACCACCGATGCGTGGACCAGTCAACATGGACAGGGGCGATACCTTTCCCTCACTGCCCATTGGGTTAATGTCGTTGAGCCGGGTACAGACCGTGCGAGTGGCGCAGGACGTGTCCTGCCCACTCCAAGGATTGCAGGAATCCATTCTGTACGCATTGACTCCTCCTCCTACACCAGTTCCTCAGAATCATCGCTGCAGGAGCCGTCACAGTCCACCTCCACATGGACCCGTGATGAACGTGTACCTGTTACGACCGACATGAGCACAGCCGTGGCCAAACGTCAACAGGCCGTCTTGAAATTAATTTATTTGGGGAATCGAAGCCACACAGCGCAGGAGCTCTGGAATGCCATCAAGCAGGAGAGCGATGTGTGGTTTGTGCCAGCGAATCTCCAGCCAGGCATGGTAGTGTGTGATAATGGCCGAAATCTGGTGGCAGCTCTGGGCCTCGGCAACCTCACTCACATCCCATGTCTGGCACATGTGCTCAATTTGGTCATGCAGAGTTTTCTGAGGGACTATCCGGATCTTGATGCACTGCTGCACAAGGTCCGCCTAGAGTGTGCTCACTTGCGGCGTTCCAGCACGGCAAAAGCGCGCATTGCGGCTCTGCAGCGCCGACACCGCCTGCCGGAACATCGCATCATATGTGACCTACCTACCAGGTGGAATTCCACATTACATATGTTGGAGCGGTTGTGTGAGCAGCAGCAAGCTGTAATGGAGTACCAGCTGCTTCAGGCGCAAAGAAGTCGCACTCAGCGCCGTACAGACTTCACAACCACAGAGTGGGCCACTATGAATGACGTCTGCCAGGTTTTGCGTCCCTTTGATTATTCCACGCGGATGGCGAGTGCAGATGATGCACTAGTCAGCATGACTGTCCCCCTTATCTGCCTGCTTGAAAAATCACTGCAAGCGCTAAGGGATGATGTTGTGGAAGAGGTGGAGGATGAGGATTCAGCATTTCCATCATCTTCTGGACAGTCAGCGCCACGTGGTTCCTCACAAACGCGTAGGCAGGGGACAGTTTGTGAGGAGGATGAGGAGGAGTCAATGGAGGAGGAAGACATCCGTCCAGAGGAGGGAGTTACACAATTGTCCAGTACTCAGTGTGTACAGCGAGGGTGGGGTGATGACGAGCGGGCAGAGATCACGCCTCCAGCAGGGGACAGCGTTTCTTGGGCAGTTGGCAGTCTGCAGCACATGGTGGATTACATGCTGCAGTGCCTGAGAAACGACCGCCGCATCGCCCACATTCTCAACATGTCTGATTATTGGGTGTTCACCCTCCTCGATCCTCGCTACTGGGACAACGTAGAAAGCCTCATCACACCGTTGAACCGGGAGCGAAAAATGCGGGAGTACCAAGACACACTGGTGAATTCCATCATCTTCTCCATTCCAACTGAGAGAAGTGCTGCTAGTGCATTCCAAAGCAGCTCAGTGCGTCCAGGCAGTGGTGGAGGCTCTGCACAAAGAGGGAGCAGAAGCAGTGCCTCTGCCCAAGGCAAGACCAGTATGGCCCAACTGTGGCACAGTTTTCTGTGCCCGCCACAAAAGTCTACACCATCACAGACGGCTCCAGTCAGCAGGAGGCAACGGTTCCACCAGATGGTGACAGACTACATGTCTTGCCCTCTTGCTGTACTCCCAGACGGCTCTTCCCCTTTCAAGTTTTGGGTCTCAAAGCTGGATACATGGCCAGAGCTAAGCCAGTATGCATTGGAGGTGCTGTCTTGCCCTGCGGCCAGTGTATTATCGGAACGTGTCTTTAGTGCTGCAGGTGGTGTACTAACTGACCGTCGCATGCGACTATCCTCCGATAACGTTGACCGGCTTACTTTCCTGAAAATGAACAAGGCCTGGATCTCGCAGGAATTTGCCACTCCTCTTCCTGATTAAATAATTAGGTGACTGTCTACAGTATCCAGGTCTCCTGTTGTGTTCATCTTTCTACCACCTGAACTTTAATTCCTGGGCTCCAACACCGCCAGTTGAGGCTCAGAAGTGCCGTCTGCACAGTCAAAACATATGACCCAGTGTTATTGGGTTTCAGTAACGTCAGCTGATCCCCAGCTGTGTAGCCGGCAATGTGTCCTGCGACCGCCACGCTGACACAACAACTGAAATGTAAGGGAACCTGTCCCCCCCCCCCAAGGCATTTGTTACTGAAAGAGCCACCTTGTACAGCAGTAATGCTGCACAAGGAAAAGGTAGCTATTTTTGTTTAGCTCCTTGCACACGCAGAACTTAACACTTATAAAATGTGTCCACTGATACGGTAAAACCGTCCCGAAGGTGGGACTTTCCTTCATAATATGACGCAGCACAGCCGTCATTCCTACCCCCTTGGCGCCATGCCCCGGCTCCTCAGCGTTGTTTGATTCCGTCCAGGAGCCTGCGCTGTTATGTTATCCCTTGGCCAGGCACACTTAGTGCTGCCCGTCTTCTGACATCATTTGGTGTCAGGATGGCTGCGCCTGTGCGGCCGCGCTGGCCGAGAGCCCGCCTCGCAGTGTCTTCTGATTTAATCCCACTGGGGGCCTGAGATCCATGGACATGCGCAGTGCATATCTGAACCTCCACCTCTCACTCATCTCCCTACGGCTTCTTCAGACTGTGCGGTGTCAGCTGGTCCCTAATAGCATGCCACGGCCATGACACCGCACAGTCTGAAGAAGCCATAGGGAGGGGAGTGAGAGGCGAGGATATGCACTGCGCATGGCCACGGATCCCAGGCCCGCGGTGGGATTACATTAGACGACACTGCGAGGCGGGCTCTCGGCCAGCGCGGCCGCACAGGCGCAGCCAGCCTGACACCAAATGATGTCAGAAGATGGGCAGCGCTAAGTGTGCCTGGCCAAGGGATAACATAACAGCGCAGGCTCCGGGACAGAATCAAACAACGCTGAGGAGCCGGGGCATGGCGCCAAGGGGGTAGGAATGACGGCTGTGCTGCATCATATTACGAAGGAAAGTCCCACCTCCGGGACGGTCTCACGGTATCAGGGGACACATTTTATAAGTGTTTAGTTCTGTGTTTGCAAGGAGCATCATGAAAAGAGCCACCTTTTCCTTTTGCATCTTTTTTGCTGCACAAGCTGGCTCTTTCAGCTACAAACGCCTTGGGGGGGGTTAAAGGTTCCCTTTCAACTTTCTCCAATCGGGCTTCGGCCTACATTGTGTTCCTCTGCTTCTCCTCCTGTCCCTGGGCTCCAACACCGCTAGTTGTTGCCTGGTAGTGCTGTACGCACAGTCAACAGTCCCTCCTCTGTTATTGGGGTTCAGTAATGTCAGCTGTTCCCCTGCTGTGTGTGTGGCAATCCCTCCTATCTCCTCCACCTCCACCTCCCCCTCCTTTCCCTGGGCTCCAACACCGCTAGTTGTTGCCTGGTAGTGCTGTCCGCACAGTCCCAACAGTCCCTCCTCTGTTATTGGGGTTCAGTAACGTCAGCTGTTCCCCTGCTGTGTGTGTGGCAATCCCTTCTACCTCCTCCTACCTCTTCCACCTCCACCTCCCCCTCCTGTCCCTGGGCTCCAACACCGCTAGTTGCCGTCCAGTAGAGCTGTATGCACAGTCAACAGTCCCTCCTCTGTTATTGGGGTTCAGTAACGTCAGCTGTTCCCCTGGCTGTGTGTGTGGCAATCCCTCCTATCTCCTCCACCTCCACCTCCCCCTCCTGTCCCTGGGCTCCAACACCGCTAGTTGCCATCCAGTAGTGCTGTACGCACAGTCAACAGTCCCTCCTCTGTTATTGGGGTTCAGTAACGTCAGCTGTTCCCCTGCTGTGTGTGTGGCAATCCCTCCTATCTCCTCCACCTCCACCTCCCCCTCCTGTCCCTGGGCTCCAACACCGCTAGTTGCCGTCCAGAAGTGCTGTCCGCACAGTCCCAACAGTCCCTCCTCTGTTATTGGGGTTCAGTAACGTCAGCTGTTCCCCTGCTGTGTGTGTGGCAATCCCTCCTATCTCCTCCACCTCCACCTCCCCCTCCTGTCCCTGGGCTCCAGCACCGCTAGTTGCCATCCAGTAGTGCTGTACGCACAGTCAACAGTCCCTCCTCTTTTATTGGGGTTCAGTAACGTCAGCTGTTCCCCTGCTGTGTTTGTGGCAATCCCTCCTATCTCCTCCACCTCCACCTCCCCCTCCTGTCCCTGGGCTCCAACACCACTAGTTGCCGTCCAGTAGTGCTGTACGCACAGTCAACAGTCCCTCCTCTGTTATTGGGGTTCAGTAACGTCAGCTGTTCCCCTGCTGTGTGTGTGGCAATCCCTCCTATCTCCTCCACCTCCACCTCCCCCTCCTGTCCCTGGGCTCCAACACCGCTAGTTGCCG
The DNA here is from genome assembly GCF_051348905.1 of Ranitomeya variabilis. Taxonomy (NCBI): domain Eukaryota; kingdom Metazoa; phylum Chordata; class Amphibia; order Anura; family Dendrobatidae; genus Ranitomeya; species Ranitomeya variabilis. The sequence goes on along the minus strand of NC_135237.1, from coordinate 295,390,337 downwards.
TCCAGAAGTGCTGTCCGCACAGTCAACAGTCCCTCCTCTGTTATTGGGGTTCAGTAATGTCAGCTGTTCCCCTGCTGTGTGTGTGGCAATCCCTCCTACCTCCTCCACCTCCTCCTCCTCCACCTGTCCCTGGGCTCCAACACCGCTAGTTGCCGTCCAGAAGTGCTGTCCGCACAGTCCCAACAGTCCCTCCTCTGTTATTGGGGTTCAGTAACGTCAGCTGTTCCCCTGCTGTGTGTGTGGCAATCCCTCCTACCTCCTCCTACCTCCTCCACCTCCTCCTCCTCCACCTGTCCCTGGGCTCCAACACCGCTAGTTGCTGTCCAGAAGTGCTGTCCGCACAGAGCCAAACACCTCGCCAATGTGTTAGTGGGGTTCAGCACCGCCAGCTGTTCCCCTGCTGTGTATATGGCAACGTGTACTGCGACCGCCACACAGGCACAACAAGTTAAATTTAAGGGAACCTGTCCCCCCCCCCCAGGCGTTTGTTACTGAAGGAGCCACCTTGTGCAGCAGTAATGATGCAAAGGGAAAAAGTGCCTCTTTTCGTGGTGCTCCTTGCACATGCTGAACCTAACACTTATGAAAAGTGTCCCCTCCTACCGTGATACCGTCTGGTTGGTGGAACTGTCCTTTGTGATGTGACGCAGCACAGCCGTCATTCTTACCCCCTTGGCGCCGTGCGCCGCCTCCTCAGCGTTGTTTGAATCAGTCCCGGAGCCTGCGCTGTTAGGTTAGCCCTTGGCCATGCACACATTTTGCGCTGCCCGTCTTCTGACATCATTTGGTGTCAGGCTGGCTGCGCCTGTGCGGCCGCGCTGGCCGAGAGCCCGCCTCGTACTGTCTTCTGATTTAATCCCACTGGGGCCTGAGATCCATGGACATGCGCAGTGCATATCTGAACCTCCACCTCTCACTCATCTCCCTACGGCTTCTTCAAACTGTGCGGTGTCAGCTGGTCCCTAATAGCATGCCACGGCCGTGACACCGCACAGTCTGAAGAAGCCGTAGGGAGGGGAGTGAGAGGCGAGGATATGCACTGCGCATGGCCACGGATCCCAGGCCCGCGGTGGGATTACATTAGATGACACTGCGAGGCGGGCTCTCGGCCAGCGCGGCCGCACAGGCGCAGCCAGCCTGACACCAAATGATGTCAGAAGACGGGCAGCGCAAAATGTGTGCATGGCCAAGGGCTAACCTAGCAGCGCAGGCTCCGTGACTGATTCAAACAACGCTGAGGAGGCGGCGCATGGCGCCAAGGGGGTAAGAATGACGGCTTTGCTGCGTCACATCACAAAGGAAAGTTCCACCTACCGGACGGTATCACGGTAGGAGGGGACACTTTTCATAAGTGTTAGGTTCAGCATGTGCAAGGACCATAATTAAAAGAGCTAAGTTTACCTTTTCCAGCATTAGTGCTGTACACGATGGCTCTTTCAGCTACAAACGCCTGGGGGGGTTAAAGTTTCCCTTTCAACTTGCTCCAGTGCAGGCTTCGGCCTACACTCTGCTCCCTCTCCTCCTCCTGCTGACCCTGGGCTCTAACACCGCCAGTTGGGGCCCAGATGTGCTAGCTGCACAGAGCCAAACACCAGCCAATGTGTCAGTGGGGTTCAGCACCGCCAGCTGTTCCCCTGCTGTGTAGCCGGCAACGTGTCCTGCAACAGCCACGCAGACACAAGAACTGAAATTGAAGGAAACCTGTCCCCCCTCCCCCAGGCGTTTTTACGTTTTACAGCCACCTTGTACGACAGTAATGCTGCATGTGTGCAAGGTGGCTCAGAAACTTATTCTCCTTGCCCATGTTGAAGTGAACACGTCTAAAAATGAGTCCTCTGCGACCATTAAAACGTCCCTCAGGTGTGATTTTCCTTTGTATTGACACGCAACAAGCTCCTTGGTAGCGCTGCCCGTCTTCTGGCATCATTGTTTGGCTGCCTGCGCCTCTGCGGCCGCCTTGCCCCACACAACGCCCCTCGGTGTCTTATTTATTGGGACTGCGAGGGTGTGATTGATGGGCATGAACGGTGCATTTCTTCGCCTGTCCCTCATCTCCTTCCACCTTCTTCGGACTGTGCGTCTTCATGGCCGTGGCATGCGATAAGGGATCAGCTGACGCCGCATAGTCTGAAGCGGGTGTAAGAACCCAAGCGAGAGGCGAACATATGTGCTGCGCCAGGCCATGAATCCCAGACCCGCAGTGTTTTAACAATATTAAGACACTGGGGGGCTGGGATTCATGGTCATCGAAAACCGCAACGGCCGACATAACATGATGTCAGAGGATGGGCAGCGCTAACAGCGCAAGGCCAAGGGATAACACAAAAGCGCAGACTCCTGTGCAACAAATAACGATGCTCAGGAGGCCGCGCAAAGCACCAAGGTGGCATTTTTGCCAGCTGTACTGCGTCTCTTTACGAAGGGAACTCACGCCTCAAAATCAGTTTGACTGTGTAAGGGCCTAAATGTTATACGTGTTCCTTTCAGCGTGTGCAAGGAGCAAAATTAAAAGAGCAACCTTTGACTTGTGCAGCACTAATGCTGCATAAGCTGTGGCTCTTCTACTTTGTAACCCCTGAGGGGGGGTTAAAGGTTACCTTTGAAATTGGTTCAATTAGGCTTCGGCCTACACTCTGCTCCCCCTGCAGAGCCCGGGCTCCAACACCGCCAGTTGGGGCCCGGTACTGCTAGCTGCACAGAGCCAAACACCAGCCAATGTGTCAGTGGGGTTCAGCACCGCCAGCTGTTCCCCTGCTGTGCAGCCGGCAACGTGTCCTGCAACAGCCACGCAGGCACAACAGACCCAAAGCTGCCGCCAGTGTCATGGTCCCAATGGCAGGGAATTAAACACTTAACACGGGCAAAAACAGGATGAGCTCTAGGGTGATGGAACCTGAGCTGACCGCGATCCTGATCCTCAACACTCAACTAACAGCAGCCGGGGAACGTTCCTGGGGGACTCTAGACGTCTCGCGCCAGCCGGAGATCTAGCTACCCCTATCAGAAGAATCACAGACCTATCTTGCCTCCAGATAAATATTCCCACAGAAATAGCAGCCCCCCACATAAAATGACGGTGAAATGAGAGGAAGGCACAAACGTAGTTATGAAAACAGATTCAGCAAAATGAGGCCCGCTAAAGCTAGATAGCAGAGGATACAAAAGGTGAACTGCGCGGTCAGCTTAAAACCCTTCAAAATACCATCCTGAAATTACTTGAACTCATGTGCCAACTCATGGTACATGAGTGGTAATTTCAGCCCACTAGAGCAACCAGCAGCAGAGAATTACATATCTGCAAGCTGGACTAAAAACATGAAAGCAAACATGAAACAGGGAAATCCAGACTTAGCTTGTCTTGAAGGCCTAGGAGCAGGTAGCAAAGGTAACAGAGACACACTGATACATTGATAGCCGGCAAGGGAATGACAGGAAAGCCAGGTTAAATAGGAAACACCCAGCCTCTGATGGACAGGTGGAAACCAGAGACCGCAACCCACCAAAGTCACCCAGTACCAGTTGTAACCACCAGAGGGAGCCCCAAAACAGAATCCACAACAGTACCCCCCCCTTGAGGAGGGGTCACCGAACCCTCACGAGAACCCCCAGGGCGATCAGGATGAGCTCTATGGAAGGCGCGGACCAAATCAGTCGCATGAACATCAGAGGCAATCACCCAGGAATTATCCTCCTGACCATAACCCTTCCACTTAACCAAATACTGGAGTTTACGTCTGGAAACACGAGAATCCAAGATCTTCTCAACAACATACTCCAATTCTCCCTCCACCAGCACCGGAGCAGGAGGCTCAACTGAAGAAACAACGGGCACCTCATACCTCCGCAATAACGACCGATGGAACACATTATGAATAGCAAACGATGCTGGGAGATCCAAACGAAAAGATACAGGGTTAAGAATCTCCAAGATCTTATAAGGACCGATGAACCGAGGCTTGAACTTAGGAGAAGAGACCTTCATAGGGACAAAACGAGAAGACAACCACACCAAGTCCCCAACAAGAAGTCGGGGACCCACGCGGCGACGGCGATTAGCAAACTGCTGAGTCTTCTCCTGAGACAACTTCAAATTGTCCACCACCTGATTCCAAATCTGATGTAGCCTGTCCACCACCACGTCCACTCCAGGACAATCCGAAGGCTCCACCTGACCAGAGGAAAAACGAGGATGAAACCCCGAATTACAAAAGAAAGGGGAAACCAAAGTAGCAGAACTAGCCCGATTATTAAGGGCAAATTCGGCCAGTGGCAAAAAGGCAACCCAGTCATCTTGATCAGCAGAAACAAAACACCTTAAATAAGTTTCCAAGGTCTGATTAGTTCGCTCTGTCTGGCCATTCGTCTGAGGATGGAATGCAGACGAGAAAGACAAATCAATGCCCATCTTAGCACAAAACGTCCGCCAAAATCTAGACACAAACTGGGATCCCCTGTCAGAAACGATATTCTCCGGAATCCCATGCAAACGAACCACATTCTGAAAAAATAAAGGGACCAACTCAGAGGAGGAAGGCAACTTAGGCAAGGGTACCAAATGAACAATCTTAGAAAAGCGGTCACACACAACCCAGATAACGGACATTTTCTGTGAGACAGGGAGATCTGAAATAAAATCCATGGAAATGTGCGTCCAAGGCCTCTTCGGGATAGGCAAGGATAACAACAAACCACTGGCCCGAGAACAGAAAACACAAAAAAGCACAGTAAAACCAAAACCACTCTGTTGCAAAAAAAATCACAGTGGACAGCAAGTGCTAGTAAAAAGATGGAAAAAACAGGGTATTTGGTTGATACGTTTTTTGCAAAAAATGTATATTAAGCCGCTGTACCAATCGCCAAGGTATACCCATATCACAGCAGTCCTAACTAATGAATGTAATCCCTATCTGATGTATTTAAAACCTGGTCATATGTACAATACCTGTATGAGCAGGATTCAGAAAAGGAATGTCCATGTGGACACGTTGGACAGAACGGCTCCTGTGCGCACAGCTCAAAAAAAGAGGGGTGGAGGCCTCCCCAGTCTTGTAGAAACAAGAAAACAATTATGTAGAACCAGAACACATGAGCTGCGCGCACAGTGAACAAGCCAGTAAAAACATGTTCACACCACCAAGAGACTTGAAAACACAAAAAAGCACAGTAAAACCAAAACCACTCTGTTGCAAAAAAAATCACAGTGGACAGCAAGTGCTAGTAAAAAGATGGAAAAAACAGGGTATTTGGTTGATACGTTTTTTGCAAAAAATGTATATTAAGCCGCTGTACCAATCGCCAAGGTATACCCATATCACAGCAGTCCTAACTAATGAATGTAATCCCTATCTGATGTATTTAAAACCTGGTCATATGTACAATACCTGTATGAGCAGGATTCAGAAAAGGAATGTCCATGTGGACACGTTGGACAGAACGGCTCCTGTGCGCACAGCTCAAAAAAAGAGGGGTGGAGGCCTCCCCAGTCTTGTAGAAACAAGAAAACAATTATGTAGAGCCAGAACACATGAGCTGCGCGCACAGTGAACAAGCCAGTAAAGACATGTTCACACCACCAAGAGACTTGAAAACACAAAAAAGCACAGTAAAACCAAAACCACTCTGTTGCAAAAAAAATCACAGTGGACAGCAAGTGCTAGTAAAAAGATGGAAAAAACAGGGTATTTGGTTGATACGTTTTTTGCAAAAAATGTATATTAAGCCGCTGTACCAATCGCCAAGGTATACCCATATCACAGCAGTCCTAACTAATGAATGTAATCCCTATCTGATGTATTTAAAACCTGGTCATATGTACAATACCTGTATGAGCAGGATTCAGAAAAGGAATGTCCATGTGGACACGTTGGACAGAACGGCTCCTGTGCGCACAGCTCAAAAAAAGAGGGGTGGAGGCCTCCCCAGTCTTGTAGAAACAAGAAAACAATTATGTAGAACCAGAACACATGAGCTGCGCGCACAGTGAACAAGCCAGTAAAGACATGTTCACACCACCAAGAGACTTGAAAACACAAAAAAGCACAGTAAAACCAAAACCACTCTGTTGCAAAAAAAATCACAGTGGACAGCAAGTGCTAGTAAAAAGATGGAAAAAACAGGGTATTTGGTTGATACGTTTTTTGCAAAAAATGTATATTAAGCCGCTGTACCAATCGCCAAGGTATACCCATATCACAGCAGTCCTAACTAATGAATGTAATCCCTATCTGATGTATTAAAAACCTGGTCATATGTACAATACCTGTATGAGCAGGATTCAGAAAAGGAATGTCCTTGGTGGTGTGAACATGTCTTTACTGGCTTGTTCACTGTGCGCGCAGCTCATGTGTTCTGGTTCTACATAATTGTTTTCTTGTTTCTACAAGACTGGGGAGGCCTCCACCCCTCTTTTTTTGAGCTGTGCGCACAGGAGCCGTTCTGTCCAACGTGTCCACATGGACATTCCTTTTCTGAATCCTGCTCATACAGGTATTGTACATATGACCAGGTTTTAACCCCTTCCCGACATGTGACGGTATAGTACGTCACATGTCGGGACCCCCGCTTTGATGTGCGCTCCGGCGGTGAGCGCACATCAAAGTTGCGACATGTCAGCTGTTTTTTACAGCTGACATGTGCGCGCAATAGCGGCGGGTGAAATCGCGATCACCCGCCGCTATTAACTAGTTAAATGCCGCTGTCAAGCGCAGACAGCGGCATTTAACTACCGCATCCGGCCGTGCGGCCGGATATGAGCGCATCGCCGACCCCTGTCACATGATCGGGGGTCGGCGATGCTCCTCCATTGTAACCATAGAGGTCCTTGAGACCTCTATGGTTACTGATTGCCGGTGGCTGTGAGCGCCCCCCTGTGGTCGGCGCTCACAGCACACCTGCATTTTAGCTACATAACAGCGATCTGATGATCGCTGTTATGTAGCAGAGCCGATCGGGCTGTGCCTGCTTCTAGCCTCCCATGGAGGCTATAGAAGCATGGCAAAAGTAAAAAAAAAAAGTTTTTAAAAATGTGAAAAAAATAAAAAAAACATAAAAGTTTAAATCACCCCCCTTTCGCCCCAATCAAAATAAATCAATAAAAAAAACCAAAAACCTACACATATTTGGTATCGCCGCGTTCAGAATCGCCCGATCTATCAATTAAAAAAAAGCATTAACCTGATCGCTAAATGGCGTAATGAGAAAAAAATTCGAAACGCCAGATTTACGTTTTTTTGGTCGCCACGACATTGCATTAAAATGCAATAACGGGCGATCAAAAGAACGTATCTACACCAAAATGCTATCATTAAAAACGCCAGCTCGGCACGCAAAAAATAAGCCCTCACCTGACCCCAGATCACGAAAAATGGAGACGCTACGAGTATTGGAAAATGGCGCAATTTTGTTTTGTTTTGTTTTTTGCAAAGTTTGGAATTTTTTTTCACCACTTAGGTGAAAAATAACCTAGTCATGTTAGGTGTCTATGAACTCGTAGTGACCTGGAGAATCATAATGGCAGGTCAGTTTTAGCATTTAGTGAACCTAGCAAAATAGGCAAGCAAAAAACAAGTGTGGGATTGCACTTTTTTTGCAATTTCACTGCACTTGGAATTTTTTTCCCGTTTTCTAGTACACGACATGCTAAAACCAATGATGTCGTTCAAAAGTACAACTCGTCCCGCAAAAAATAAGCCCTCACATGGCCAAATTGACGGAAAAATAAAAAAGTTATGGCTCTGGGAAGGAGGGGAGCGAAAAACGAAAACGGAAAAACGGAAAAAGCTCCGGGGGTGAAGGGGTTAAATACATCAGATAGGGATTACATTCATTAGTTAGGACTGCTGTGATATGGGTATACCTTGGCGATTGGTACAGCGGCTTAATATACATTTTTTGCAAAAAACGTATCAACCAAATACCCTGTTTTTTCCATCTTTTTACTAGCACTTGCTGTCCACTGTGATTTTTTTTGCAACAGAGTGGTTTTGGTTTTACTGTGCTTTTTTGTGTTTTCAAGTCTCTTGGTGGTGTGAACATGTCTTTACTGGCTTGTTCACTGTGCGCGCAGCTCATGTGTTCTGGCCCGAGAACAGCAAGGCTTAGCCCGAGCACACACTTCACAAGACTGCACAAAGGTGCGTACATCCCTTGACAAGGAAGGCCACCAAAAAGACCTGGCCACCAAGTCTCTAGTACCAAATATTCCAGGATGACCAGCCAACACAGAAGAATGGACCTCGGAGATGACTCTACTGGTCCAATCATCCGGAACAAACAGTCTTTCTGGTGGACAACGATCAGGTTTATCCGCCTGAAACTCCTGCAATGCACGTCGCAAGTCTGGGGAGACGGCGGACAATATTACCCCATCCCTAAGGATACCAGTAGACCCAGAGTCTCCAGGAAAGTCAGGCACAAAACTCCTGAAAAGAGCATCTGCCTTCACATTCTTTGAACCTGGCAGGTATGAAACCACAAAATTGAAACGAGAAAAAAAACAACGACCAACGAGCCTGTCTAGGATTCAGACGCCTGGCAGACTCAAGGTAAATCAGATTTTTGTGATCAGTCAAGACCACCACACGATGTCTAGCACCCTCAAGCCAATGACGCCACTCCTCAAATGCCCACTTCATGGCCAAAAGCTCCCGATTACCCACATCATAATTGCGCTCGGCGGGCGAGAATTTTCTAGAAAAGAACGCACATGGCTTCATCACCGAGCCATCGGAACTTCTCTGTGACAAAACCGCCCCCGCTCCAATCTCGGAAGCATCAACCTCAACCTGAAAAGGAAGTGAAACATCTGGTTGACATAACACAGGAGCAGAAGAAAACCGGCGCTTAAGTTCCTGAAAGGCCTCCACAGCCGTAGGAGACCAATTAGCAACATCAGCACCCTTTTTAGTCAAATCAGTCAAAGGTTTAACAACACTGGAAAAATTAGTAATGAACCGACGATAAAAATTAGCAAAACCCAAGAACTTCTGAAGACTCTTAACAGATGTAGGTTGTGTCCAGTCACAAATCGCCTGAACCTTGACGGGATCCATCTCAATAGTAGAAGGAGAAAAAATGTACCCCAAAAAAGAAATCTTCTGGACTCCGAAGAGACATTTTGAGCCCTTCACAAACAGAGAATTGGCCCGCAGGACTTGAAACACCTTCCTGACCTGTAGAACATGAGACTCCCAGTCATCAGAAAACACCAAAATATCATCCAAATACACAATCATAAACTTATCCAGATATTCACGGAAAATATTGTGCATAAAGGACTGAAAGACTGAAGGAGCATTAGAAAGTCCAAAAGGCATTACCAAATACTCAAAATGGCCCTCAGGCGTATTATATGCGGTTTTCCACTCATCACCCGGCTTTATCCGCACAAGATTATACGCACCACGAAGATCTATCTTAGTGAACCACCTAGCCCCCTTAATACGAGCAAACAAATCAGTCAATAATGGCAATGGATACTGATATTTGACTGTAATCTTATTTAGAAGGCGATAATCTATACAAGGCCTCAGGGAACCATCTTTTTTTGCCACGAAAAAAAAACCTGCTCCCAGAAGGGACGAAGATGGACGAATATGTCCCTTTTCCAAGGACTCCTTAATATAATTCCGCATAGCAGTATGCTCTGGCACTGACAGATTAAATAAACGACCCTTAGGGAACTTACTGCCAGGAATTAATTCTATAGCACAGTCACAATCCCTATGAGGAGGGAGCGAATTGAGCTTAGGCTCCTCAAAAACATCCCGATAGTCAGACAAAAACGCAGGGACCTCAGAAGGAGTAGATGAAGCGATTGAAATCAGAGGTGCATCATCATGAACCCCCTGACATCCCCAGCTTAACACAGACATTGTTTTCCAATCCAGGACTGGATTATGAGTTTGTAACCATGGCAGACCAAGCACTAGTACATCATGTAAATTATACAGTACAAGGAAGCGAATCACCTCCTGATGAACGGGAGTCATGCGCATGGTCACTTGTGTCCAGTACTGCGGTTTATTCATAGCCAATGGTGTAGAGTCAATTCCCTTCAAAGGAATAGGAACTTCCAGAGGCTCCAGACTAAAACCGCAGCATTTGGCAAATGACCAATCCATAAGACTCAGGGCAGCGCCCGAATCCACATAGGCATCGACGGAAATGGATGACAGTGAACAAATCAGAGTTACAGACAAAATGAACTTAGACTGCAGAGTACTAATGGCAAAAGATTTATCAACCTTTTTTGTGTGTTTAGAGCATGCTGATATAACATGAGCTGAATCACCACAATAAAAACACAATCCATTTTTCCGCCTATAATTTTGCCGTTCACTTCTGGACTGAATTCTATCACATTGCATAGTCTCAGGTGCCTGTTCAGAAGACACCGCCAACTGGTGCACAGGTTTGCGCTCCCGTAAACGCCGATCAATCTGAATGGCCATAGCCATAGACTCATTCAGACCTGTAGGCGCAGGGAACCCCACCATAATATCCTTAATGGCCTCAGAAAGACCATCTCTGAAGTTTGCAGCCAGGGCGCACTCATTCCACTGAGTAAGCACCGACCATTTCCGAAATTTTTGACAATATACTTCCGCTTCATCATGCCCCTGAGAGAGGGCTAATAAAGCCTTTTCAGCCTGAATCTCCAGGTTAGGTTCCTCATAGAGCAATCCCAGTGCCAGAAAAAACGCATCCACACTGAGCAATGCAGGATCCCCTGGTGCCAATGCAAATGCCCAATTCTGAGGGTCGCCCCGCAGGAACGATATTACAATCTTGACCTGCTGAGCAGGGTCTCCAGAGGAGCGAGATTTCAAAGAAAGAAACAATTTGCAATTGTTCCTGAAATTCAGGAAGGTAGATCTATCTCCAGAAAAAAACTCTGGAATAGGAATTCTAGGTTCAGACATAGGAGTGTGAACAACAAAATCCTGTATGTTTTGAACTTTTGCAGCAAGATTATTCAGGCTGGAAGCCAAACTCTGGACATCCATGTTAAACAGCTAAGGTCAGAGCCATTCAAGGGTTAAGAGGAGGTAAGAAGCAGCTAGACAGCAATTAAGGGCTAGGCAGCAAAACTCTGAGGGAAAAAAAAAAAAAATTCCCTTCAACACTTCTTTTTCTCCTGCTTCAGCCCAAACAATTAACACTTTGTGGGCCGGCTATACTGTCATGGTCCCAATGGCAGGGAATTAAACACTTAACACGGGCAAAAACAGGACGAGCTCTAGGGTGATGGAACCTGAGCTGACCGCGATCCTGAACCTCAACACTCAACTAACAGCAGCCGGGGAACGTTCCTGGGGGGACTCTAGACGTCTCGCGCCAGCCGGAGATCTAGCTACCCCTATCAGAAGAATCACAGACCTATTTTGCCTCCAGAGAAATATTCCCACAGAAATAGCAGCCCCCCACATATAATGACGGTGAAATGAGAGGAAGGCACAAACGTAGTTATGAAAACAGATTCAGCAAAATGAGGCCCGCTAAAGCTAGATAGCAGAGGATACAAAAGGTGAACTGCGCGGTCAGCTTAAAACCCTTCAAAATACCATCCTGAAATTACTTGAACTCATGTGCCAACTCATGGTACATGAGTGGTAATTTCAGCCCACTAGAGCAACCAGCAGCAGAGAATTACATATCTGCAAGCTGGACTAAAAACATGAAAGCAAACATGAAACAGGGAAATCCAGACTTAGCTTGTCTTGAAGGCCTAGGAGCAGGTAGCAAAGGTAACAGAGACACACTGATACATTGATAGCTGGCAAGGGAATGACAGGAAAGCCAGGTTAAATAGGAAACACCCAGCCTCTGATGGACAGGTGGAAACCAGAGACCGCAACCCACCAAAGTCACCCAGTACCAGTTGTAACCACCAGAGGGAGCCCAAAAACAGAATCCACAACACGCCAGTGCAGGCTTCGGCCTACACTCTGCTCCCTCTCCTCCTCCTGCTGACCCCGGGCTCCAACACCGCCAGTTGGGGCCCGGCACTGCTAGCTGCACAGAGAAAAACACCAGCCAATGTGTTAGTGGGGTTCAGCACTGCCAGCTGTTCCCCTGCTGTGTAGCCGGCATCGTGTCCTGCAAAAGCCACGCAGACACAAGAACTGAAATTGAAGGGAACCTGTCCCCCTTCCCCCAGGCGTTTGTACGTTTTACAGCCACCTTGTACAGCGGTAATGCTGCATGTGTGCAAGGTGGCTCATAAACTTATTCTCCTCGCACATGTGGAACTGAAAACACGTCTAAAATGTGTCCTCTGTGTGACCATTTAACCGTCCCGGAGGTGTGACTTTCCTTTGTAATGACACGCTGCAACCCCCTTGGTAGCACTGCCCGTCTTCTGGCATCATTGTTTGGCTGCCTGCGCCTCTGCGGCCGCCCTGACCCACACAACGCCCCTCGGTGTCTTATTTATTGGGACTGCGAGGGTGTGATTGATGGGCATGAGCAGTGCATCAGTTCGCCTGTCCCTCATCTCCTTCCGCCTTCTTCAGACTGTGCGGCTTCATGGCCGTGGCATGCGATAAGGGATCAGCTGACGCCGCACAGTCTGAAGCGGGTGTAAGGACCCGAGTGTGAGAGGTGAACATATGTGCTGCACCAGGCCATGAATCCCAGACCCGCAGTGTTTTAACAATGTTAAGACACTGCGGGGCTGGGATTCATGGTCATCGCGAACCGCACCGGCCGACATTAAATGATGTCAGAAGATGGGCAGCGCTAACAGCGCTAGGCCAGGGGATAACACGACAGCGCAGACTCCTGTACAGCAAATAACAACGCTCAGGAGGCTGCACCCAGCACCAAGGTGGGATTCTTGACATCTGTGCTGCATCTCATTACAAAGGGAACTCGCGCCTCCAACACAGTTTGACTGTATAAAGGGCTAAATGTTATGCGTGTTTCATTCAGCGTGTGCAAGGAGAAAAATTAAAAGAGCAACCTTTGACTTGTGCAGCACTACTGCTGCATAAGCTGTGGCTCTTCTACTTTGTAACCCCTGAGGGGGGGTTAAAGGTTACCTTTGAAATTGGTTCAATTAGGCTTCGGCCTACATTCTGCTCCCCCTGCAGAGCCCGGGCTCCAACACCGCCAGTTGGGGCCTGGTACTGCTAGCTGCACAGAGCCAAACACCAGCCAATGTGTCAGTGGGGTTCAGCACCACCAGCTGTTCCCCTGCTGTGCAGCCGGCAACGTGTCCTGCAACAGCCACGCAGGCACAACAGACCCAAAGCTGCCGCCAGTGCAGGCTTCGGCCTACACTCTGCTCCCTCTCCTCCTCCTGCTGACCCCGGGCTCCAACACTGCTAGTTGGGGCTCTAGGAAGACAAGCTTGAATAGGTCCCCATCCTGGTTCCAGCACCGTCAGCTGGTTCCGGGCAGAGCCTTTGGCTTAGGTGCCTCCCTCTGGTATCCGAGTTCCACCAACGTCAGGTGGTCCTTGGTAGTGCTTTCAGGCACGGGTACCTCCTGCTTAGTAACCGGGTTCCAGTAACGTCAGCTGGTCCTCGGTCGTTCCATTGGCTCTTGGACCTTCGGCTACCCATCCGGGTTCCAGCACCGTCAGCTGGTTCTCGGCAGTGTCTTTTGCTCTTGTACCTTCTGCTCCCCATCCTGGTTCCAGTACCGTCAGCTGGTTCCGGGCAGAGCCTTTGGCTTAGGTGCCTCCCTCTGGGTATCCGAGTTCCACCAACGTCAGGTGGTCCTTGGTAGTGCTTTCAGGCATGGGTACCTCCTGCTTAGTAACCAGGTTCCAGTAACGTCAGCTGGTCCTCGGTAGTTCCATTGGCTCTTGGACCTTCGGCTACCCATCCGGGTTCCAGCACCGTCAGCTGGTTCTCGGCAGTGTCTTTTGCTCTTGTACCTTCTGCTCCCCATCCTGGTTCCAGTACCGTCAGCTGGTTCCGGGCAGAGCCTTTGGCTTAGGTGCCTCCCTCTGGGTATCCGAGATCCACCAACATCAGGTGGTCCTTGGTAGTGCTTTCAGGCACGGGTACCTCCTGCTTAGTAACTGGGTTCCAGTAACGTCAGCTGGTCCTCGGTAGTTCCATTGGCTCTTGGACCTTCGGGTAGCCATCCGAGTTCCAGTTCCATCAGCTGTTTCTCGGCATTTTCTCAGCCTTCTTGTACCTTCTGCTACATTTCCAAGTTCAAGAGACTAAACACGATGACCCGGAAGACCACCCCTAAGATGACGACGACACCAGAGACGACAACCACTGTGATGACGACGACCCTGGAGACGATGACCCTGAAGACCACCCCGATGACGACGACCCCGGAGACGACAACCACCGTGATGACGACGACCCTGGAGACGATGACCCTGAAGACCACCCCGATGACGACGACCCCGGAGACGACGACCCTGGAGACGACGACGACCTGGAAGACCGAGAAGCAGAAGAACAAGAGGCTGCAGAACAAAGAGCAGAAGAACATTAAGCATAAGACTAAATATCAGAGCAAAAGATATTATCTAAATTATAAGCAGAAGAAGACTAAGCAGTGTATGGGGGTGAGTCCGTTCCTCCTCGTGGTGCCCCTGGATAAAGCCTGATGCTGCAGGCCAAACTGAACGCGGACAAATGTAACTGTTTTGTGACAGGCAGAACGGAAGGTGTAATCTTCAAACTTTTATAGATAACAACTACGGGAATGCCTGTCACAAAGAAGAATATGATGAAGAAGTAGAATATGAAGAAGATAATAGTAAAATAAAATGAATATGAACAATGTAACAAAAAAAATAATAGGTAGAAGATGAAGAAGAAGATGAATAAGGTGAAGAAGTTGATGTCAAAGAAGCTGATGATGAGGATAATGAAGAAGAAAGTGTGGGAGAAGTAAAAAAGAAGGTGAAGGGCGTGGAAGTAGTGAAACATCAATATCTGACAAAATAAAATAAAAAAAAATAACAGTCAAAATCTTTCTAACGCCGAACGTCATAAAAAAAAATAAAAATCCTGCTATTCTATTTGATTGGGCTAAACCTCTGTGCCTTTAATGTCTCCGCCACCTCCCCCAATACATCCTACATTATTCTTAGTTGTTTTCCTTCATGTAGAATGAACCTACAAGTTTATAAAGGGTTTATTTTAATTCCGATATTTTCGTCCCATTGACTTGCATTGGGATCGGGTATCGGTATCGGATTAGATCCGATACTTTGACGGTATCGGCCGATACTTTCCGATACCGGAAGTTATCGCTCAACACTAATTATAATACCAATATTATATTTACTTACAGTATGTAAACAAATTAAGACAAGAATATTTACTGTTGCATCTACACAAGTTAAATAAGATTTTGATGGCATTATAAGAGATGGCCTGCAAAAAACATATTTAAGAGAATAATATAATATTTGCACAGCAAGCAGGGGGTAAATCGAGCTACTTAATGCAGTCTGAAGCGTCTCCTTAATGGTGGCATTTTGCTGCCCGCGAGGACTAAGATTCAGTCATTCTCCAAGCCAGTTGTCAAGCTGACAGTCAGTTTAGAGAACTTATAAAACACCAGAACTTAACCTGAACTCTCTGATCGCGATGCTGATGACACTTTACTGCTAATGTTTACTTCACAGAGCAGGTGGTCAGCTATATAGTAACTGCTCCATTGAAGTCTAAGAACCATGAGTGCTGTTGAGGGGAGATCTTATGAGGGGACAGTTTGAGGGAAGAAATAGTGTGAGGGGATATTAGGGGGTTATTAGTGTAAAGAGACAGTATTGAGGGGAGTGTAAGGGGTCAGTATGGGGATAAAAGTGTTGGGGATAATATGGAGGAAACGTGTGAGGGGACAGAATGGAGGGAAAAATGTGAGAAGTGATTATGGGGGAGAATTGTGAGAGGAAAAAGTATGAAGGGAAGAGTATAGGGACAGTATGGGGAGAAATGTGAAAAGGCCCAGTATGGAGTAAGAAAAGTGTGAGGAGACACAGTATAGAGAGTGAGTAGTGTATAGAGAAGGGGCAGCATGAAGAGAAAGTGTGAGGGCACAGCATGGAGGGAAAAGTATGGGGTTGTAAGGAGTGGCTTCATATAAACTGCAGTGGGGCGAAAGTGTGAAGAGAGGAACAGTGTGCGAAGAATAGGACAGTGTTGAGTTAATGAACCATAAAAAGTGAGTATGAGTGTCATCTTTTCTGCAGAGAGTACAGTGAATGGTAATTTTTCAGAATTACAGTATATACAGTATTTTTTTGTTCAAAAACATTATCCCCTTCATGACCGTGGGATTTTTCGTTTTTCCATTTTCGGTTTTTCACTCCCCTCCTTCCCAGAGCCATAACTTTTTTATTTTTCTGTCAATTTGGCCATGTGAGGGCTTATTTTTTGAGGGACGAGTTGTACTTTTGAATGACACCATTGGTTTTACCATGGCGTGTACTAGAAAACGGGAAAAAAATTCCAAGTGCGGTGAAATTGCAAAAAAAGTGCAATCCCACACTTGTTTTTTGTTTGTTTTTTTTGCTAGGTTCACTAAATGATAAAACTGACCTGCCATTATGATTCTCCAGGTCAGTACAAGTTCATAGACACCTCACATGTCTAGGTTATGTTTTACCTAAGTGGTGAAAAAAAATTCCAAACTTTGCAAAAAATAAAAAATAAAATTGCGCCATTTTCCGATACCCTTAGCGTTTCTATTTTTCGTGATCTGGGGTCGGGTGAGGGCTTATTTTTTGCGTGCCGAGCTGGCGTTTTTAATAATAGCATTTCGGTGCAGATACGTTCTTTTGATCGCCCGTTATTGCATTTTAATGCAATGTCGCGGCGACCAAAAAAACGTAATTCTGGCGTTTCGATTTTTTTTCTCGTTACGCCATTTTGCGATCAGGTTAATGCTTTTTTTTTATTGATAGGTAGGGAGATTCTGAACACGGCGATACCAAATATGTGTAGATTTGATATTTTTTTATTGATTTATTTTGATTGGGGCGAAAGGGGGGTGATTTAAACTTTTATATTTTTTTTATTTTTTTCACATTTTTTTTAACTTTTTTTTAAACTTTTGCCATGCTTCTATAGCCTCCATAGGAGTCTAGAAGCAGGCACAGCCCGATCGGCTCTGCTACATAACAGCGATCATCAGATCGCTGTTATGTAGCTAAAATGCAGGTGTGCTGTGAGCGCCGACCACAGGGGGGCGCTCACAGCCACCGGCGATCAGTAACCATAGAGGTCTCAAGGACCTCTATGGTTACCTTCCTGACTCATCGCCGACCCCCGATCATGTGACGGGGGTCGGCGATGCGCTCATTTCCGGCCGCCCGGCCGGATGCGGTAGTTAAATGCCGCTGTCTGCGTTTGACAGCGGCATTTAACTAGTTAATAGCGGCGGGTGATCGCGATTTCACCCGCCGCTATTGCGCGCACATGTTAGCTGTAAAAAACAGCTGACATGTCGCGACTTTGATGTGCGCTCACCGCTGGAGCGCACATCAAAGCAGGGGACCCGACATCGGACGGTATAGTACGTCCGATGTCGGGAAGGGGTTATACTGACTCTTTTATTTGTAAGAGGACCATAATGGGATGTGCTCAAGAAGACCAAAAAAATGAAGGTCTGCATTGAAGACATGAGGATGTGAAAAGTAATTATGGTGTCTGGACAAGATAGACCAAAAAACATACAAGAGAATGTAAATGTTTGTTTGTAATATTGACTGTTTCATCAGTACTGTGATTCGTTTTGGTCTACTGTCTAATGATGCCTTTCAACAACAACTCCCAGAATCTCCTTATCATTGTTAGGAACATACTGGGAGTTGTAGGTTCATGCGATACAATTGTATATGGGGCTGACCTGACATTACAATTGATCATTGTACTAAGATTGAAGATGTATTCATATAGTGTTGGTGTTTCTAGTGATGTGCTTATGTACTGTTAGTGGTTCTGGTGACATATTTCTGTACACATGGTGATTCCGGGGATCTATTTGCGTAATGGTGTGCTGGTGGTTTTTGTGATGTATTCAAACACTGAAGCTTGTTATTGCAATGTTTTCCTCCACTGTTATTTAGGTGATGTATTTTGGTACTGATCGTGTATTTAGTGTTCTATTCATGTAATGATAATGGTTTTGGTGATGCTGTATTCATGTACTGATTGGGGTTCTACTGATATATTTCTACACTGTTAGTGGTTCTGATGTTGTATTTCTGTGCTGATGGAGGTTGAGATGCTATGCTTCTTTAATGTTCGTGAATCTGCTGATATATTTGTGTATGGTTGGTGGTTTTCGTACTGTTTTCATGTACTGTTATTGGGTCTGATCCTGCACATATGCAGCAATCCATAAATTCTAAAGCAATCTGATACAGGATTCTCCTTATATGACCATTCATTTGATTTTCATACTCATGGTCAGATGACAACTAGCTTCTCTTCATGCTTCTCTCAATGAAGAAGGAGCTGAAAGTTTTCACTGAACAATGAGACAATTAGAAAAAGCAGCTAGTCAGCTCATCAATATAAGAATACAGATTGCATATGAATGGTCACATGATGGCTGAAACAAATTGAGCTATGAATAGGAAGGGGAGCAAAACAATTTTTTTTGCAGAAAAACCTACATTCACCACTGCTTTACAACAGAACAGCCGTGTACTGAAGCTTCAGAGGTAGATACTAGCAGACACTCTATGAATATAGGGAAAAATGGTTAAGGAACAAAAACAAAGGGTCATTGTAAATGTTACATTCTTTAAATGGGAGAAAGTCAGTAGTAGGGTACCACAAGGATCTTTTTTAGGAACAGTTATTTTTAATCTCTATATTAAGGACCTTGTCGATGGGAATGATGACACAAAATTTTGTAGGATAATAGAAGTTGAGATTGACAGTACCTTCCTGATTGAAAACTATGTATCACAGACATGGATTACGACAGACAGGTGAGGGATATGATTGTTTTTTATATATTTTTTTACAGGAGATGATGGCTTCAATGGAATAGGCATAACATGAGTAGTTTAGTTGTTTATCATTTTCTGTTTTTTTACAGGAGATGATGGCTTCAATGGAAGGAGCATTAGATGAGTATAACTGTTTATTATTTTTAAATAAAAAAGACAGAGGGTGTTTTTTTATTTAAAATAAATGGCTTTATATTTGCTGTGTATTTATTTACAAAATAACCATAAGATTAGTAATAGTGTGGTGTCTTATAGATGCCTCTCAATTACTAACATGTGGGCTTGATGTCACCTGAAAATACAAAGGTGTCTTCAACCCCACAAATATTACCCAAATTGCCACCACCATGAGGCAAGTGCAAAGAGCCAGGCAAAGCACCAGAATTGGCTATCTAATATATGCATATTTTCTGTGATGGCTGCAGGCTTCTATTTTTAGGTTGGTGAGGCCAATATCCATGGCCTCATACCAATCTGAGAATACCAACCCCCAGCTGACTGCTTTAGTTGGCTGGTTCTCACAAATGAAGAGGACCTGACAACATTTTTGAAATTATTTATTTAAGTAATTTTAAAAATGGTATGGGGACTGTTTTATTCTTGATAGCTGTCAGCTTTGGCATGACTGGGAGAAGGTTGCAACCCACAGCTGTCAGTTTTACCTGGTTGGTTTTCAAAAATACAGGTGACCCCTTGTAATTTCTTTAATTTCATTATTTATACTGCAGACTGTGGCTGATGAATACTCCCATGAGCGGTGCCTGCTCTCACTGTTACTAGTAGCAGCAGGCATAGGCTGATGGATGTATAGTCTATACAGGCGAAATCTGTGACTTTAGTAAACTTTTTTTACACAGCTGTGTGTTCACACTGCCATCTGACAGCGCGGGAGCTGCTGTTCTTTGACTGGTGGTAATAATCTTACCGCCAATCAGAGCCACCAGTGTTTATCGCCCTGTCATGCAGATGACAGAGTGAGAAATTCCCGATGTTCAGGGTGCCGAACCCGAACTGTAGAACAGACTTTCTGGTTCGTGTGCACAAACAGTAGATGTTCGCTACGGAACCTGAACTTTACTGTTCAGGTTCGCCGATCTCTAATTATTACCACTCAATAAACCACTTATAAGGTTTCATCTTCAATATGGGATCCAGTTTTGGGCTACACATTTTAAAAAGGATAATTGGAAGTTAAAGTCAGTACAAAGGTGGGCAACTATATTATTACAAGGGATGGAAGACTTCTCCTATAATGGGAGATTAGAAAAGCTAGGCTTGTTCATTTATATGTATAAAAACATGTGCAGTCCACACAAAAGACTGGCACACAATTTATTCCTTTCAAAGACCTAACAGAGGACAAGAGGATATTCATTATAAATGGAGGATAGACAATTCTAGCATCTAAATAGGAAAAGAATCTTTACAGTTAGAGTAATTAGACTGTGCAATGCCCTAATGCAAGGCAGGCAGGCAGATACTATATCAGCATATAAAAGGCCTAGATGCTTTTTTTTACAATATATGGCATTGTGGGGTACAAATAATCTAACATAGAAAATGTGTAATTGGTGGAGAAAGGTTAAACTTGATAGACTTGTGTCTTTTTTAATCTATATAACTATGTAGCCATGTAACTTATTGGAGATAGTTTTATTTTCTTTATAGAAAATTATTTAGGTTGCTAAAAAAAATTAAACTATTCATGATGAAGTTAAGCACCACATAGTAAAAATATACATTTTTAATTTTTTAAACCAAAATGAGCTTTATCTATTATTTAGAATGGAGATATAGTAAAAAATATTCATGGGTTGTTACAATAACTTCACTGGAGACAGGCATGTCTGTTTATTATTACCAACCATTTGAACTTTGAAAAGAACAGGTATTCCAATAATGAAAGAGCATCACAGGGAGCTAATCTCTGCAAAGCACATCAGGGGACTGACAGTGTAACTTCTCATTTCATTCACATTAGCTTAAATAAGATTTGACATTCTTTTAAAATGTACTGATTGCAGAAAATGTAGCCCTTGAAGGTAACAACTTTTTGTCCCTTTTTTCTAATATGAATAAAAAGCTTTCCTGTTGGTATCAATTAGATCTACTGGCCATAAAATCACAAATTGTAATTATAATGAAGCTCCACATGCATGCAGCTTCACATCATTTTTCACTAAATAATCTCTCATGAGCTGTTTAATTAAGATTTGATGTAGCTGTCAACCAGCACAGAACAATTGACCCACTTGTAAGCTGCCACTGTAAAGTCAACTTTTACATTGGTATCTCCATGTCATTTACAATACTTACAATTGATCTTTGGCAAATTAAATTGTTGTGTTTTTTCATCATTAGTGGCATGTATTTAAAGTGTTGAGTCAGCAATTATTGAATATTCCAATATGGAGAAAAAACATAAATCCATCAAGTTAAACCTCTAATCCTACATGTAGATCCAGAGAAAGACAAAATTCCATGAGGCAGGTTCTAGGGGTAAAAGTTCCTTCACAACCCCAGATACGGCAATCAGGGTAGTTAACTGGATCAAAATTTAATAACAGAAACTAGTACTCCATGCCCTCTTTGAACTTGTTTGTTGATTTGATGATCTCAATATTGTGTAGCATAAAAATCTATAGTTTCACTGGTCAACCAGAAGAGTCACCATCTGGGAGGCCTTTTTAAAAGACTTGAGATTGAAGACCCAACTGATATTCTATGGGTATAAATTGTTCTCTAAGGCTTTAGAGTTTTTTTTGTTTATTGCTGAAATCTAACATATATTAGAAAAACTTTCAAAATATGTGATTTTAAACAATTACAACCCATGGCAAAAATTATGGAATCACCAGCCTTGGAGGATGTTCATTCAGTTGTTTAATTTTGTAGAAAAAAAGCAGATCATAGACATGGCACAAAACTAAAGTAATTTCAAATGGCAAATTTCTGGCTTTAAGAAACACTAAAAGAAATCAAGAACAAAAAATGTGGTAGTCTGTAATGGTTACTTTTTTTAACAAAGCATTGGGGAAAAATTATGGAACCACTCAATTCTGAGGAAAAAATTATGGAATCACCCTGTATATTTCCATACCCAAAAATAACACATGCATCAAATTAGATC
The DNA here is from genome assembly GCF_051348905.1 of Ranitomeya variabilis. Classification (NCBI taxonomy): domain Eukaryota; kingdom Metazoa; phylum Chordata; class Amphibia; order Anura; family Dendrobatidae; genus Ranitomeya; species Ranitomeya variabilis. The sequence continues at coordinate 295,368,258 of NC_135237.1, read as the reverse complement.
TGCTCATTAGTCTGCATCTAAAAAGGAGTGATCACTAGTGTTGAGCATTCCGATACCGCAAGTATCGGGTATCGGCCGATACTTGCGGGTATCGGAATTCCGATACCGAGATCCGATACTTTTGTGGTATCGGGTATCGGTATCGAAACAACATTAATGTAAAAATGTGTAAAAGAGAGAATTAAAATAAAAAATATTGCTATACTCACCTCTCCGACGCAGCCTGCACCTTACCAAGGGAAGCGGCAGCGTTCTTTGTTTAAAATTTGCGCTTTTCTTTCCTTTACGTGAAGTCCCGGCTTGTGATTGGTTGCGTCGCAGTCACATGGGCGACGCAACCAATCACAGCAAGCCGTGACGTAATTTCAGGTCCTTAAGGATTTTAAAATTTTGTCCCGGCTTTGTGATTGGTTGCGTCGCAATCACATGGGCGACGCAACCAATCACAGCAAGCCGTGACGTAATTTCAGGCCCTTAAGGATTTTAAAATTACGTCCCGGCTTTGTGATTGGTTGCGTCGCAGTCACATGGGCGACGCAACCAATCACAAGCCGTGACGTCACGGGAGGCTGGACACGCGCGCATTTTAAAATGCGCGCTTGTCCAGCCTCCCGTGACGTCCCGGCTTGTGATTGGTTGCGTCGCGGTCAACCAATCACAAGCCGGGAGGCTGGACACGTGCGCATTTTAAAAATTTTAAGCAAACAACGCTGCCGGTTCCCTCGGAGAGGTGAGTATAGCAATATTTTTTATTTTAATTCTTTCTTTTACACATTAATATGGTTCCCAGGGCCTGAAGGAGAGTTTCCTCTCCTTCAGACCCTGGGAACCATCAGGATACCGTCCGATACATGAGTCCCATTGACTTGTAGTGGTATCGGGTATCGGTATCGGATTGGATCCGATACTTTGCCGGTATCGGCCGATACTTTCCGATACCGATACTTTCAAGTATCGGACGGTATCGCTCAACACTAGTGATCACACCTTGGAGAGCGGTTGCACCAAGTGGATTGACATGAATCATGGCTCCAACATGAGAGATGTCAATTGAGACAAAGGAGAGGATTATCAAACTCTTAAAGGAGGGTAAATCATCATGCAATGTTGCAAAAGATGTTGGTTGTTCACAGTCAGCTGTGTCTAAAATCTGTACCAAATACAAACAACATGGGAAGGTTTTTAAAGGCAAACATACTGGTAGACCAAGTAAGACATCAACATGTCAAGACCGGAAACCTAAAGCAATATTATGTCAACGTCTGTGACCGAACTGTGAGAAACCGTCTAAAGAAAATGGGATTTAAATACAGAAAATCTAAATGAAAGCCATAATTAACACCTAAACAGAAAAAAAACAAAACAAGGTTACAATGGGCTAAGGAAAAGCAGTTGTGAACTGCGGCTGACTGGATGAAAGTCATATTCAGTGATGAATCGCGAATCTGCATTGGGTAAGGTGATGATGCTGTAACTTTTGTTTGGTGCCGTTCCAATGAGATTTATAAAGATGACTGCCTGAAGAGAACATGCAAATTTCCACAGTCATTGATAATATGGGGCTGCATGTTAGGTAAAGGCACTGAGGAGATGGCTGTCATTACATCTTCAATATATGCACAAGTTTTTGTTGATATTTTGGACAATTTTCTTATCCCATCAATTTAAAGGATGTTTGGGGATGATGAAATCATATTTCAAGATGATAATGCATCCTGCCACAGAGCAAAAACTGTGAAAACATTCCTTGCAAAAAGACGCATAAGGTCAATGTCATGGCCTGCAAATAGTCCGGATCTCAATCCATTTGAAAATCTTTGGTGGAAGTTGAAGAAAATGGTCCATGACAAGGCTCCAACCTGCAAAGCTGATCTGGCAAAATGAATCAGAGAAAGTTGGAGCCAGATTGATGAAGAGTACTGTTTGACACTCAGTAAGTCCATGCCTCAGAGACTGCAAGCTATTATAAAGCCAGAGGTGGTGCAACAAAATACCAGTGATGTGTTGAAGTGTTTTTTTTTTGTTTGCTCGTTTTTCATGATTCCATAATTTTTTCCTCAGAATTGAGTGATTCCATAATTTTTTCCCTCTGCTTTTTTCTTGTTCTAAAAAAGTAAGGCTGGGTTCACACTGCGTTGCTGGCGTCTGTTAGACAAACTATGTTACACAGGGGCATAACGCGGTGTAACGTAGTCTGCTTAACGCCGCCATTGACTCCAATGTTGGACACATCACTAGCGCCCGCCCACAATGGGCGTGCACTAGGGATGTGCCGTCATTGAGTGACGGACCCTGAGACGCGGGCTGCAGCGTTTCCGGGTCCGTCACTGCTAGTGCAGATAGAGCTAGCAGATGCTCTATCTGTGCTAGCGTGCTGCCATACCGACACTTGCATTTACAGCAGCCCATTATCGTATGTGTTGAACGGGCTGCTGTAAACATAATGTGAACCCTGCCTAACCATTACAGAGTGCCACATTTTTTGTTCTTGATTTCTTTTAGTGTTTCTTAAAGCCAGAAAGTTGCCATTTGAAATGACTTTAGTTTTGTGCCATGTCTGTGATCTGCTTGTTTTCTACAAAATTCAACAAAAGAATGAACATCCTCCAAGACCGGTGATTCCATAATTTTTGCCAGAGGTTGTATGATGCAAAGTCTATGGATATTGTCCAGGTGATCTAATAAATCTTTGTCCTTTCTCTCTCATGCATAAATTAACAAACGTGCTTGATTTTGTTCTTACTGTTGTCTTCCAAAGTTGGTTTTCCTAAAGTCGTGTTGTGTAGAATAATAAAAGTACCCCTAAAATAATTGACTAGAAAATGATATATTTATAATTTGCAGTTTCTTAAAGGACCCCTGTAAAAGTCTTCAGATAGTTGTTTTTACTGTAAGGGATAAAAAAGCCTTCAAGCAAAAAATATCCCAAGTATTTTTGTACCAAATTTCTGGAGATGGGGTGTTTTTCCTGGAATATTTACTAATTGCTGTATAGGATGTAAGGACTCAATTTTGTGATGTCCGTTTTCAATATAATTCCTGTACATGTTTAATTTTATATGCATTTGTGGGAATTTAATCCTTTGTATATCAGGATGCAGGTTTATGTGTCAAAAAATGCTTTGCATAGAGATTTGTCTGGCACTGGTGGTCCACAATTGTTTTAGTAGCTCACCTGAGCAAATATGGCTTCCTTCACAGTATCTGAACAATTAGCACTTGCAAAGTCTCCCCATAAACTCGATATCTATAAACTGTTTTCTGTGCCTCCTTAGCAGTTTTAGCACAGACTTGTGGAAGTTTGCCTTACAATTACCGTATTTTTCGGATTATAAGACGCACCGGACCATAAGGCGCACCCCAAATTTGGGGTGAAAATTGCAGAAAAAAAGATTTTTTTATAAGATGGGGGTCCGTCTTATTGTCCAAATTTACAGTATCTTACCTGAGGGCTGGCGGTGGCAGAGCAGGGTCACAGGAGGCATGGTGTCGGCAGAGGTGGGGTGATGCGGTACGGCGTGCACCTGAGCAGGGTCCCTTCCTGCTTAGGTGGGCGATGCCACGGCCTGGTGTCCATGGGAGGGTTGCAGCAGTGGTTACCGGCAGAGGTGCTGGGATGAGGAGGTGCTGGGATGAGGAGGTCCTGGGATGAGGAGGTCCTGGGATGAGGAGGTGCTGGGATGAGGAGGTCCTGGGATGAGGAGGTCCTGGGATGAGGAGGTCCTGGGATGAGGAGGTCCTGGGATGAGGAGGTCCTGGGATGAAGAGGTCCTGGGATGAGGAGGTCCTGGGATGAGGAGGTGCTGGGATGAGGAGGCGCAGTGAGAGGTATGGCATCAGAGGGGTCCCTTTCCCCGGTGAGGTGATGCAGCAGCCCAGTAAGCAGCAGAGCCGGGTGAATACTGTTGTTAGCGGTGGTGGCGGCCATCTTCCCGAGGCCGCGGGTGCGCAGATGAAGCGCTCTGCTTCCCGGGGCTTCAGGAAAATGGCCACGGGATGCCGCGCGTGCGCAGATGGAGATCGCGGCGGCCATTTTCCTGAAGCCACGAACTTCAGGAAAATGGCCGCCGCGATCCCCATCTGCGCACGCGCGGCATCCCGCGGCCATTTTCCTGAAGCCCCGGGAAGCAGAGCGCTCCATCTGCGCACGCGCGGCCTCCGGAAGATGGCCGCCACCACCGCTAACAACAGGATTCACCCGGCTCTGCTGATTACCGGGCTGCTGCATCACCTCACCGGGGAAAGGGACCCCGCTCACTGCGCCTCCTCCTCCCCGCACGTCTGCCGCCGCACCTCTGCCACCACACCTCTGCCACCGTACCTCTGCCACCACGGTAAGCCTGCATTGCGACTATTAGATGCACCCCCCATTTTCCCCCCTTTTTTTGGGGGGAAAAAGTGCATCTTGTAGTCCGAAAAATACGGTAAATGTTTTGTTACGTTATCATGAAATTGATATAACTTAATATAGCTATAATGTTGCAAATAAAATTGATCAATGTGTCACGCTCTTTAAACATTGCTAAATTCTATTTTGTATCTATTTAATTTGATTAAGAACAATTTAATTCTTTTCCACAGCTAAGCACTTGTGTCTTCACATTAGAATAAAACTTCTGGCAACAACCAGGCCACTAAGGTGATGGCACATTGTTAGTTTGTGACTTCTCTAAGCTCTGTGACCTCCGATGCCTGGTCATTGCCAAAAATACTGCAAGAGTGCAGACACCAGTTCCAGTATGTGAAAAGAAGAGGCTTAGTGGACTTCATGGTTGACAGCAGACACCAGATGCAGCATGGCTATTTGTCTTTTTGTTTACATGCTACATTTATTATGCTCTGGAGATACCAAAGAACATAATACAGAACATTTCATTAGTTGAAATTAAAACTAGATACAAATTGAATTTTCTATCAATATCTGCATGATTTGGCAAATTCGAGTAAAATCACAAATGTTTATTTCTAATTAGACCCCATCTCCAATTTCTAACCCCAACCCTTAACCCCTTCATGACCCGGGGTTTTTTCATTTTTTCGTTTTTGTTTTTCGCTCCCCTCCTTCCCAGAGCCATAACTTTTTAATTTTTCTGTCAATGTGGCCACGTGAGGGCTTATTTTTTTCGTAACAAGCTGTATTTTTGAACAACATCATTGGTTTTAGCATGTCATGTACTAGAAAATGGTAAAAAATTCCAAGTGCAGTGAAATTGCAAAAAAAGTGCAATCCCACACTTGTTTTTTGTTTGGCTTTTTTGCTAGCTTCACTAAATGCTAAAACTGACCTGCCATTATGATTCTCCAGGTCATTACGAGTTCATAGACACCAAACATGTCTAGGTTATTTTTTATCTAAGTGGTGAAAAAAATTCCAAACTTTGCTAAAAAAAAAATTGCTCCATTTTCTGATACCAGTAGCGTCTCCATTTTTCGTGATCTGGGGTGAGGTGAGGCTTATTTTTTGCGTGCTGAGCTGTCATTTTTAATGATATCATTTTGGTGCAGATATGATTGCCCTTTATTACATTTTAATGTAATGTCACGGCGACCAAAAAAAACTTAATTCTGGCTTTTCAAATTTTTTTCTCGCTATGCCGTTTAGCGATCAGCTTCATCCAATTTTTTTAATGATATATCGGGTGATTCTGAAAGCGGCGATACCAAATATGTGTATGTTTGATTTCTTTTTTATTGCTTTATTTTGAATGGGGCGAAAGGGGGGTGATTTAAACTTTTATATTTTTTTTTTTATTTCATATTTTTTTAAACTTTTTTTTTACTTTTGGCATGCTTCAATAGCCTCCATGGGAGGCTAGAAGCTGGCATAGCCTGATCGGCTCTGCTACATAGAAGCGTCGCTCCCCTCCCTCCCAGAGCCATAACTTTTTAATTTTTCCATCAATATGGCCATATGAGGGCTTATTTTTTGCTTCACAAGCTGTATTTTTGAACAAAATCATTGGTTTTAGCATGTCATGTACTAGAGAACGGTAAAAAATTCCAAGTGCAGTGAAATTGCAAAAAAGTGCAATCCCACACTTGTTTTTTGATTGGCTTTTTTGCTAGGTTCACTAAATGCTAAAACTGATATGCCATTATGATTCTCCAGGTTATTACGAGTTTATAGACACCAAACATGTCTAGGTTCTCTTTTATCTAAGTCATGAAAAAAAATTCCAAACTTTGCTAAAAAAAAAAAAAAAAAAAAAAAAAAAAAATTGCGTCATTTTCTGATACCCGTAAGCGTCTCCATTTTTCGTGATCTGGGGTCAGGTGAGGGCTTATTTTTTGCATGCTGAGCTGATGATTTTAATTATATCATTTTGGTGCAGATATGATAGCCCGTTATTGGCATTTTAATGCAATGTCGAGGCGACCAAAAAAACGTAATTCTGGCATTTTAATTTTTTTCTCTCTAAGCCGTTTAGCGATCAGGTTCATCCTATTTTTTCATTGATATATTGTGCGATTCTGAACGTGGTGATTTTTTATTGATTTATTTTGAATGGGGCGAAAGGGGGGTGATTTAATCTTTTATATTTTTTTCATTCTTTTCAGATTTTTTTTTTTTTTTTTTTACTTTTGTCATGCTTCAATAGCCTCCATGGGAGGCTAGAAGCTGGCATAGCCTGATCGGCTCTGCTACATAGAAGCGATGCTCAGATCGCTGCTATGTAGCAGAATTACTGCATTGCTATGAGCACCGACCACAGGGTGGCGCTCATAATAATCCGGCATCAACAATCATAGAGGTCTCAAGGAGGTTGTTATGCCGAGGCATCGCTGATCCCCGATCACGTGACAGAGGTCAGCGATGCGCTGATTTCCGGCCCGATGGCCAGAAGCGGTAGTTAAATGCCACTGTCAGCATTTGACAGCGGCTTTTAACTAGTTAATAGCGGCGGGTGAATCACGATTTCACCCGCCGCTATTGCGGGCACATGTCAGCTGTTCAAAACAGCTGGCATATCCCGGCTTTGATGCGGACTTACATCCGGAGCCCGCATCAAAGCAGGGGATCTGACCTCGGACGTACTATTCCATCCGAGGTCAGAAAGGGGTTAAACCTATCCTAACCCTAATATCTAATCCTAAAACTAATCCTCTCCAACATGGAAAAAAAAGTTTATTTCTTGTAATGCATGATTTTTTATTTTAATAAGATGATTTTTCCTTATTTTGCAAAGCTCTCACATCACTCATCACTCCATTTACAAAATCCTAAGTGAGAGGAGAGGTAGTGGACTGTGGGTGAGGACAGCTGGTTTCCTCCAGTTACCCAGCTGTCATTTCTTTCATAAGCAAATTACAGCTTCTCCCTGTACTCCGGCTGTAAGATAAGATGCAAGATTCCAGTACTGCTTAGTGCAGAATATTATTCTTTAGTTACAACCATTATTATAATATGACATAAAATATATTAAATAATCAATTATTCAATAAAACATTATATATAAGTGAAAAGAGGTCTGCGAAGAAAGAAATAATATCGGGTTAAAGATGGAAAATAATCCAAAAATTATCAATAGATTCCTGATAGGGAAGAGGCAACGTGTACCTCAATAAATTGTTCTCCAAGTAAAAGCAAAAATATGTAATAGAACAGTAATAGCATCAATAATATTATTATAATGTAAACCTGCATATAATGAATAGCACAGCATTCAAATGCAGATAAATATCTGACCATTTGATCTAAAATTGCTTAAGGCAATAATATTTTAATGAGCAACCACAAATAGATCCTATATTTGAACAAATATCAATAGACTTTACATGTCTAAAATATATTTTGCAGATTAAATGCTTTAATTAAAGGGACATTCCTACTCCTGTCATCAAGAGGCGAGCAGGTCTCCAGACGTCAAGTGTACTTTTTAGATTCTGACAAGTGTGCAATGCTTGCTAATCGCACATATATCCAAGAAGTTATTGGTAGTGATAGGCGAGCAATAAGATTCTCGGGTACTCGTTACTTGGGTTGAGCACGAACAGCGAGTCCAATGTAAGTCTATAGGAAACCTGAGCATTTTTGACGCAATCCACGGGAGTTCTTTTAGGGTCTAAAAATGTCAGAAATTGATAAGAAAAGTGCTCAAATTACATGAGTACATCATGGGGAAGACCCTTGGAAGAATTTCTGATGCCTAGGTCACAGCTGTGACCAATGTTGTCAGAGTGCGATGCCATTTTTACATGCGCACACTAAAACATACAAAAACGAAACCAAAATGGATTTTCCTGGGAAATATGTTAAGGAACATCTTTTTTCAGGGTGATAATTTGTATTTAAGGCAAAATAAAGCCCCCCCACTTGTACCTCCACCACTTGGGCTATGTTCACATGTAGCGTCTTTGATGCGTTTTTCTACTTTATCATTGCTTTCAACTAATACAAATGCATTCACTGGGAAATGTCATTGTAACATTTACCAGCCTCAGCTGGCCATGTGTTGTGTGAAACATCATCAGACACATCTTGTTTCATTTATGAAGGAGGGACTCTAAAAGTCACAAATCCTATTTTTATGTGGGCATCGGGCAGCATTAATATTCTTAACCCCCAAGGTTGGTTTGCATGTTAATGACCAAGCCAATTTTTACAATTCTGACCACTGTCACTTTATGACTCAAAAATTATGAAGTAATAACTCTGGAACGATTGAGTGGATCCCAGTGATTCTGCCATTGTTTTCTTGTGAAATACTGTACTTCATGATAGTAGTAAAATTTATTTGATATGACTTGAGTTTTTTTGTGAAAAAACAGAGATTTGGCAAAAAATTTGAAAATTTAGCAGTTTTCCAAATTTGAATTTTCATGCCCTTAAATCACACAGATATGTCACACAAAATACTTAATACATGACATTTCTCACATGTCAACTTTACATCAGCACAATTTTGGAACCAATTTTTTTTTGTTAGGAAGTCATTAGGGTTAAAATTTGACCAGCAATTTCTCATTTTTACACTATTTTTTTAGGGACCACATAACATTTGAAGTCACATTGAGGGGTCTATATGATAGAAACTACCAAAAAGTGTCACCATTCTAAAAACTGCACCCCACTATGTGTTCAAAACCGCATTAAAGAAGTTTATTAACCCTTCAGGTGCTTCACAATAATTTTTGGAATGTTTAAAAAAATGAACATTTAACTTTTTTTCACAAAAAAAATTATTTCAGATCCAATTTGTTTTATTTTACCAACAGTAAGAGGAGAAATTGGACCTCAAAAGTTGTTGTGCATTTTTTCCTGAGTACCCTGATACCCAATGTGAGGGATAAACCACTGTTTAGGCGCATGGCAGAGCTCGGAAGGGAAGGAGCGCCATTTGACTTTTCAATGCAAAATTGGCTGGAATTGAGATCGGGCGCCATATTGTGTTTGGAGAGATCCTGATGTGTCTAAACAGTGGAAACCCACCATTTTGGAAAGCAGACCCCTGAAGGAACTTATCTAGATGTGTAGTGAGCACTTTTAACCCCCCAGTGTTTCACTACAGTTTATGCATGTAGCCGCAGAGACACTACATGCATTTGCATATTTCCCTTAAGGGATGGGGGCAGTGTTCTGGATCACTGCGTTGAGAAACACGTGATGGTGTCTCCGCGGTGTTGGATGTTTTGATCTCCCCAAAGTCATTCATCCTTATGTTTATAGTCACTACAGGTTATCACGCAGAGCTGTGAAAATAAAAAATCTTTTTTTTTCCACAAAAATTATATTTTCGCCCCCAATTTTTAATTTTTCCAAGGGTAACAGGACAAATTGGACCCCAAAATTTGTTGTGCAATTTGTCCTGAGTATGCTGATACCACATATGTGGGAGTAAACCACTGTTTGGGTGCATGGCAGAGATCCGAAGGGAAGGAGCACCATTTGACTTTTTCAAGGCAGAATTGTCTGGAATTGAGATCAGATGCCATTTCATGATTGGAGAGCCCCTGATGTGCCTAAACAATGGAAACTCCTCACATGTGAACCCATTTTGGAAGCTAGACCACCAAAGGAACCTATCTAGATATGTGCTGAACACTTTGAACCCCAATTGTTTCACAGAAATATAAAGTAGAGCTGTGAAAATAAAAAGGTCATTTTTTTCCACAAAAATTATGTTTTTGCCCCCAATTTTTATTTTCCCAAGGGTATCTGGAGAAATTGGACCCCAAAAGTTGTTGTGCAATTTGTTCTGAGTACAATGATACCCCATATGTGGGGGAGAACCACCGTTTGGGTGCATGGCAGAGCTCGGAAGGGAAGGAGCGCCGTTTTGGAATGCAGACTTTGATGGAATGGTCTGCGGGTATCACGTGGCATTTGCAGAGACCTTGATGTACCTAAACATGGGAAAACCCCCACAAGTGTCCCATATTGGAAACTAGACCCCGTGGAACTTATCTAGGTGTGTTGTGAGAACTTTAAACCACAAAGTGTTTCACTAAAGATTATAATTTTGTATTGTAACAAGCTAACAAGAGAAATTGGACCCCAAAAGTTGTTGTGCAATTTGTCCTGAGTACGCTGATACCCCATATGTGGGAGAAAACTACTGTTTAAGCACACATTGGGGCTCAGAATGGAAGTAGTAACGTTTTGGGATGCAGACTTTGATGGAAAGGTCTGCGGGCGTCATGTTGCGTTTGCAGAGCCACTGATGTGCCTACACAGTAGAAACTCCTCACAAATGACATAATTTTGGAAACTAGACCCTCAAAGGAACTTATCTAGATGTGGTGTGAGAACTTTAAACCCCAAGTATTTCACTAAAGTTTATAATGCAGAGCTGTGAAAAAAAATCATTTTTTCAAACAAAAATGATTTTTTAGCCCCCAATGTTTTTATTTTCACAAGGGAAACAGGACAAATTGGACAGCAAATGTTGTTGTCCAATTTATCCTGAGTACACTGATACCCCATATGTAGGGGTAAAACACTTTTTGGGCGCACGGCAGAGTGCGGAAGGGAACAAGCACCGTTTGACTTTCTCAATGCAGAATTGGCTGGAATTGAGATTGGACACCATGTTGCGTTTGGAAAGCACCTGACGTGCCTAAGCAGTGGAAACCCCCCAATTCTAACTCCAACCCTAACCCCAACACACCATAACCCTAATCCCAACCCTAACTATAACCCTAACCACACCCCTAACCCACACACCCCTAACCCTAATCACAACCCTAACCACAACCCTATGCCCAACACACCTCTAACCCCAACACACCCCTAACCTTAATTCCAACCCTAACCATAAACCTAACCACACCCCTAACCCTGACACACCCCTAAACCTAATCCCAACCCTAACCCTAATCCCAACCATAAATGTAAACCCAACCCTACCCCTATTCCAAACCCTAACCCTAAATTTAGCCCCAACCCTAACCCTAACTTTAGCCCAACCCTAACTTTAGCCCCAACCCTAACCCTAAATTTAGCCCCAAACCTAACCCTAACTTTAGCTCGAATCCGTACCCTAACTTTGGCCCCAACCCTAATCCTAATGTTAGCCACAACCCTAGCCCTAACTCTAATGGGAAAATGGAAATAAATACATTTTTTTATTTTATTATGTTTGCCTAACTAAGGGGGTGATAAAGGGGGTTTGATTTACTATTTATAGCGGGTTTTTATGTTTGGCAGCTGTCACACGCTGAAAAACGCTTTTTATTGCAAAAAGTAGTTTTTGCATCACCACATTTTGACAGTTATAATTTTTCCATATTTTGGCCCACAGAGTCATGTGAGGTCTTTTTTTATGGGACAAGTTGATGTTTTTATTGGTACCATTTTTGGGCACATGACATTTTTTGATCGCTTTTTATTACGATTTTTGGGAGGCAGAATGAACAAAAACCAGCAATTCATGAATTTCTTTTGGGTGGAGCGTTTATACTGTTCTGCGTGTGGTAAAATTGATAAGGCAGTTTTATTCTTTGAGTCAGTATGATTACAATGATACCTCATTTATATCATTTTTCTATGCTTTGGCACTTTTATACAATAAAAACTATTTTTTATAAAAATTATTTTTTTTTCATCGCTTTATTCTGAGAGCTAGAACTTTTTATTTTTTCGTTGATGATGCTGTATTATGTCTCGTTTTTTGTGGGTCAAGATGACGTTTTCAGCGGTACTATGTTTATATCCATCTTTTTGATTGCATGTTATTCCACTTTTTGTTCGGTGGTATGATGAAAAAGCATTGTTTTTGCCTTTTTTTTACGGTCTTCACTGAAGGGTTAACTAGTGGGACAATTTTAGGCTATGTGCACACGTTGCGGTTTTGCTGCGGATCCGCTGCGGATTTAATGCTGCGGATCAGCAGCTGTTTTCCATTCATTGTACAGTACCATGTAAAAGTATGGAAAACAAAATCCGCACATGCTGTGGAAAAAAAACACACGGTAACGCAGCGTTTATTTTTTCCGCAGCATGTCAATTCTTTGTGCGGATTTCGCAGTGGTTTACACCTGCTCATCAATAGGAATCCGCAGGTGTAAAATCGCAGGTGGAATCCGCACAAAAACCGCACAAAAAACGCGTTAAATGCGTGGCAAATCCACGGGTAATTCACAGTGTGGTTTACCTGCCAATTTAGCAAAAACAGTGAAGAAAAATCCGCAACGTGTGCACGTAGCCTTATAGGTCGGGTCGACACGGCAATATTAAATATGTGTACTTTTATTGTTTTTTTTATTTACATACAGAAATGTGTTTATTGAAAGAATATGTTTTTTCTTTATTTAGGAATTTAAAAAAATATATTTTTACACAGTATAATTTTTTTAAAACTTTTATACATTGTCCCTTGGTGGGATATCACTATATAAAGTCAGATTGCTGATCTGACACTTTGCACAGCACTGTCTCAGATCAGCAATCTGACAGGCAGAGAAGGAGGCTTCTCAGGTCCTGCTCTCTGCAGGCACTGAGTAGCCACCTCCCTGCAGGACCTAGAAGGACCCCGTGGCCATCTTGGATCTGGAGTCTGCAAGCAGGGAGAACCTCAGAACAACGCGATCACTTCGCATTGTTCTAAGGGTAGGAAGGAAGCATGCAGGGAGTCCCATCACTGCACGATGCTTCTCTATGCAACCAGAATGCTGCAATCTTTTTTGATCGCAGTGTTTTGGGGGTTAAAGTGCCGGGAGCGGTCTGTGACTACTCCTGGCACTTAGGTCCAGGTGTCAGAATCAGCTGACACCTGACCCCGATTGGCCGCACATCACCCGTGTGCGGCTGATCGGCTTCGACGTACTATCCCATCCATGGACATACGGACCCAGCCCACATGAATGGGACAGTACGTTGGATGTCAGAAAGGGGTTAAAGGGCCATTAATTAAACAGTGGATCTTCTTTACTGATATTGCTTATGCAGTGAGTGGCTGTGCTGCCAAAAATTAGAATGCACCCCAATATTCCTTTCAAGAGACATACAGGAGGGCCTCCTGAAAAAATGTTCCCACTCTAAGAAAGTGGGTATCTCATGGTGTTGCCTATGCATTGAACGCAAGGCCTGCCCTGGCCCAAAGTTACAGGCATCCCTATAAGCCTTTGAGCCCACGTACTGGATGGCCACAGGAAAACCTAGTTCACGTTATTAATTTGGTAGTATAGAAAAAGGGGGGCACCACGGTCAGTGGGATTCACACCAAGGCCTATTGGGAAGCCAATATTAATGTGTAAGAAAGAAAGGTAGGCCTTATAATAGAATAGAATAGAAAAATGGAACACAGCTTTACTATGCATTTGTGGCGATATGCGTTGGGCTTCCGCAGCCCGCACTTTAACTTATTAGGGTCTCCATGCTCACATAGCTCTGCCCATGGCTGGCTACGGAAGGATTTTGATATAAGGCAGTTTCGCCGCTTATGTACCTTATTCTCTCCAGTCGCCTGGTTCTATTTTGGGTGTGTATTTTACAGCATTATATTTCCTTCATGGTGGCATTACTAGCCCTGTTAGTTTATTCAGGAATTTCACAATAAATACACATAAGGCAAAGCACACACATTAAAACCATTTAAAACAAGGGGAAATACAAAGTAACCCCATATACACAACAGCCCCTAATAAGGCAAAAAAGCTCGCACATAGCTTAAGGGTACAAAGTGAACATGCCCACAAATAAAAATAGCCTATATAGACAGCATAACCATCAAGTGTATTAAATGAGTGTGGCTGACCCAAATGCCTGTACAAATGACAAACCAATAAATAAATGCCAGATGACATAATAGCACACATAAACTCAGATGAAGCAAGGAGTAAATAACATGGTGTTAAACAATGAAAAAAAAACACTATAAAAGGAACACCAAGATGTAATTCCTGAATAAACAGACAGGGCTCGTAATGCCACCATGAAGGAAATATAATGCTGTAAAATACACACCCAAAATAGAACCAGGCGACTGGCGAGAATAAGGTACATAAGCGGCGAAACTGCCTTATATCAAAACTAGTGTTGAGCATTCCGATACCGCAAGTATCGGGTATCGGCCGATACTTGCGGTGTCGGAATTCCGATACCGAGATCCGATACTTTTGTGGTATCGGGAATCGGAATCGGAAGTTCCCAGTGTATGGTTCCCAGGGTCTGAAGGAGAGGAAACTCTCCTTCAGGCCCTGGGATCCATATCCATGTAAAAAATAAAGAATTAAAATAAAAAATAGGGATATACTCACCCTCTGCCACGCCCTGGTAGTAACCGGCAGCCTGCTTTGCTTAAAATGAGCGCGTTCAGCACCTTCCATGATGTCACGGCTTCTGATTGGTCGCGTGCCGCTCATGTGACCGCCACGCGACCAATCACAAGCTGCGACGTCATTCTCAGGCCCTAAACTCCTCAGTCTAGGAATTTAGGACCTGAGAATGACGTCGCGGCTTGTGATTGGTCGCGTGGCGATCACATGAGCGGCACGTGACCAATCAGAAGCCGTGACGTCATGGAAGGTGCTGAACGCGCTCATTTTAAGCAAAGCAGGCTGCCGGTTAACAGCGGTAAGGTGCAGGGGCCTCCGGACGGGTGAGTATATCAATATTTTTTATTTTAATTCTTTATTTTACACATTAATATGGATTCCAGGGCCTGAAGGAGAGTTTCCTCTCCTTCAGAACCTGTAAACCATCAGGATACCTTCCGATACTTGGTGTCTCATTGACTTGTATTGGTATCGGGTATCGGTATCGGCGATATCCGATACTTTTCGGGTATCGGCCGATACTATCCGATACCGATACTTTCAAGTATCAGACGGTATCGCTCAACACTAATCAAAACCCTTCCATAGCCGGCCATGGGCAGAGCCATGTGAGCATGGAGACCCTAATAAGTTAAAGTACGGGCTGCGGAAGCCCAACGCGTATCACCTCAAACTTGTGGCTTCATCAGGGGTAGTGACCGCAATGCCAGACTAGTGCTTAAATAAGAGATAATGAATATACATTACCATGAACAGCTGTGCTTGAGCCAGATTAGCCGCATGGAGTATGTACAATACTCATTACATACGCCAAGCCCGGCGTGTGTCCTAGTGCGCATGCGCCGGCGTCTCAGAGCGGAAATGCGTCATCCTCTCAGGGTTGCCTTGACAGCGTGCACGCTGTGCACAGTGCACATGCACCAGAGTACAATGAAATGACATGGTTAGGGAAGTAAGTGAATAAGTGATCAGGCGCTCTGCAAACATAAGCGCTGTATGCGTTCACAATAAGGCAGGCAGCCCAAAGTGCTATGGGAACCAGTGCTCATCTCTCAACTGATGCATTGAGCCACCAATGACAAATATCCAATTGGGTCTGAGCATTCAGCACAAGCTCAAAATGTATCCCATGGGTATTGCCACACCACCCTCTCATCAAACAGAGATATCAATACAGTTACCTGTGCAGGTGTAAAAGTTGTGACTCTCAATCACAGAATGTGCTGTCAGGCAAACAACATATATCTGCAACCCACATTGATATTTGAGCACGCGCCTAAATTCAGCGAACATTATGATGACAATATAATAGAGCAAAAATAGATATGTGCACATGGAACACCCCAATAAATATAGATGGTTGATGCACAGACAGTCACATGTTGTGGGACCCATGCTGGGAGTAACCAGCTTCCAGTAGATGTGGCCCCTTAATTCTGGTATGGCAAATAAAGGATGCCAGACACCCTGAGCACAGATAGTAAACCGTATCAGATAATGTTATTCAAACGATTTATTTAGTGTGGTAGAGCCTTACTATTTTCCCACCAAAAATGAAAACAAGGGGGCACAGACCCATATGGAGAACTGCTATATATATTAGATGAACATAGAATCCACACATGTGGTGAGTAACCACCACATATAAAGGTCCATACAATCCACATTAAGCCAGATGATCACCTAATATGATGTGGAATGTGAAAGGGGTATACAGTACTTATAAACCAAATAAAAAAAAACCCACAACAATGCATTTTTTGGGGCCATCCAAGGCAGAGTGTTGGAGACAAACAGGCATAACAAAAAATATATAACGGTTTGCATGGGTGACGTAGGAAATATATGTATACCCACCAAACATCATGAGGAGTGGTCATGGAAATGTTAGATGGTATGCTGTCTATAGGGCAAGAAAATGAATGTGAAAAACCACAATGCATAGTTATAGAAAAGGAGTTGGGGACAATTGTGAATGTACCAACCCATACAGGCAATCCTAGCCAAATATAGACATAATTACTATTTACTGCTTATAAAGACCGGTGAACAGTAAATCTTCGTTAATACCGAAAGGAATAACAGAGTTCAAATCAAAAATCCATTTAGATTCCCGTCTCAGGAGTTCAAGGGTGATATTGCCGCCTCTGATATTTGTATGAACCACTTCAAGTCCCAGAATCTTTGTGCCAGTCCATTTTTCAACCAAAAAATATAAAGCCACAGATGTAAGGGTTGTACCCTTAGCCTTGTCCTTTTTTGCCGTGGTGATGTTAGAGAAGTGCTGCTGAATTTATCTTCTTAGCTCCTGTGTAGTTGGCCAACATACACTTTTGGGCATGGACATACCAAGGCATAGACCAGATTCCGAGACCTGCAGTTGAAGTAGGCCTTAGTGGGGATCTGTTAAGGCAAAGATGGCATGGTAATTTTCTCATCACCACTGGTGAAGGGGCAGATGCTACAATTACCACATGGGAAAGTGCCCACCAGCCTGCCTCCTCTGTTAAGCTTGCTAGCTGTTCTCTGAAAGTGGCTATGGCTTAAACAATCCCTGAAGTTCCTTGCCCTCTTTGCTACCAAATTGGGTTGGGGGGCTATATGGGGGTGAAGTTTGGAATCACTCTGTAAGGGTTATTGTTGAGTGTTCCCAATACCACAAATTCCTGACACTGTTCCAGGGTGCCTGTCCAGAGAAACACAACATCATCAATATACCGAAACCATTTAATGACATGTTCGGAAAAATTATCTAGTCAGAACACCCAAGAGATCCCTCAGAATCAGTCTATCAGTCATCATTGCAAACAACTCACCTTTAAATTACTTTACCATCGTCCTTCGGCCCTGGATGACTTGCCTATGACTGATAGACTGATTCTGAGGGATCTCTTAGACCTGCTTGAGGAAGGTGAAGAGTGCCAGTCCAGAAGAAAGTTTACTGGGAGGCTGCCTTCACAGGCCACTCCTCCATTTGCACTGTTCCCGGCGGTACAGAGCTTCTTCAATGCTGTATGCAGAGAGGTACACAATTTAAAGCTTGATCCTACAAGGGGGAGAAATATCAGCCTGAAGGAACAATCCACCCTGGCCAAATTAGGTTCCAATAGGGACTTTGTTATCTGCAAAGCGGATAAGGGGGGCAACTTGGTCATTTGGCCCGTTGACCTCTACGTGCAGGAGGCTATGCGTCAACTAGGGAACACAGATTGTTATCAAGTTCTCCCCTCAGACCCCACTTGTGTTTTTCAGGGCAAATTGAATCGTTGTTGGAGGCTGCATATACACGCAATATCATCAACAAGCGTGAAAAGGATTTTTGACTAATGACCACCCTAGGACCCCCACCTTCTACATGCTCCCGAAGGTGCATAAATTGATACAGGCCCCCCTGGGTAGGCCAATTGTGTCCGGTATAAGTGGGTTACTTGAACGGCCATGTGTCTATTGGGTGTGCGAGCTGTTTCCTACTTCTTGGACCAGAATACAACTGGTGATAGAGGACACGATTCGTTCATCTTGGATTTGCTACTGTTTGTCTTGGATAAGAACTATTTAATCTTTGACCGTGTCTTCTACAGGCAAGTGAGGGGCACCGCTATGGGGGCTCGTTGCGCCCCTTCATACGCCAACCTTTTTTTAGGTTGGTGGGAGGCCACCAGGGTGTTCTGTCTAGATAATTTTTCCGAACATGTTATTAAATGGTTTCGGTATATTGATGATGTTGTGTTTCTCTGGACAGGCACCCTGGAACAGTGTCAGGAATTTGTGGTGTGGGAACACTCAACAATAACCCTTGGAATATATGCCTTACATCAGAATATTCACAGATGGAAATTGAGTTCCTGGATTTGAAACTTCAGGTGAAGGAGTCTAGAATCACGACTACTCTATACCGCAAACCCACGGCAACTAATAACCTGCTGCACTTTGCAAGCTTCCATCCTCTGCACCTTAAGACAGGTATTCCAAAGGGTCAATTTTATAGAGTCAGGATTAACTGTAGCCGATGCGAGGATTTTGTCACACAGTCCCGTGAGCTCACTACACGTTTTCGTGAGAGGGGTTACCCGAAACGGGTGATCTCCCGGGCTTTTGCTGCAGCTAATGACAGCAATAGGGAGGATCTCTTACAAAATCGAGCCAGGATCAATGATAAACCATTGGGGATAGTTAAGGTCTTTAACAATCAGTGGCAGGACCTACGGGCATTTTATCCAAATATTGGGGTATTTTACAGAGCGATTCCAAACTTCACCCCCATATAGCCCCCCAACCCAATTTGGTAGCAATGATGGCAAGGAACTTCAGGGATTGTTTAAGCCATAGCCACTTTCAGCGACCAGCTAGAAAGCTTAACAGAGGAGGCAGGCTGGTGGGCACTTTCCCATGTGGTAATTGTAGCATCTGCCCCTTCACCAGTGGTGATGAGAAAATTACCGTGCCATCTTTGCCTTCACAGATCCCCACTAAGGCCTACTTCAACTGCAGGTCTCGGAATCTGGTCTATGCCTTGGTATGTCCATGCCCAAAAGTGTATGTTGGCCAAACTACACAGGAGCTAAGTAGACGAATTCAGCAGCACTTCTCTAACATCACCACGGCGAAAAAGGACAAGGCTAAGGGTGCAAATTGCCTCTTCTAGAAGGCTAAGGGTAAAACCCTTACATCTGAGGCTTTACATTTTTTGGTTGAACACAATTCACAATGGACTGGCACGAAGATTCTGGGACTTGAAGCAGATCATACAAATATCAGAGGCGGCAATATCACCCTTGAACTCCTGAGACGGGAATCTAAATGGATTTTTGATTTGAACTGTGTTATTCCTTTCGGTATTAACAAAGATTTACTGTTCACCGGTTTTTATAAGTAGTAAATAGTAATTATGTCTATATTTGGCTAGGATTGCCTGTATGGGTTGGTACGTTCACAATTGTCTCCAACTCCTTTTCTATAACTATGCATTGTGGTTTTTCACATTCATTTTCTTGCCCTATAGACAGCATACCATCTAACATTTCCATGACCACTCCTCATGATGTTTGGTGGGTATACATATATTTCCTACATCACCCATGCGAACCGTTATATTTTTTGTTATGCTTGTGGGTCTCCAACACTCCGCCTTGGACGGCTCCAAAAAACGCATTGTTGTGGGGTTTTTTTTTGGGGGGGGTTTATAAGTAATGTATACCCCTTTCACATTCCACATCATATTAGGTGATCATCTGACTTAATGTGGATTGTATGGACCTTTATATGTGGTGGTTACTCACACATGTGTTGATTCTATGTTCATCTAATATATATAGCGGTTCTCCATATGGGTCTGTGCCCCATTGTTTTAATTTTCGTTGGGAAAATAGTAAGGCTCTACCACACTAAATAAATCGTTTGAACAGCATTATCTGATTCGGTTTACTATCTGTGCTCAGGGTGTCTGGCATCCTTTATTTGCCATGCCAGAATTAAGGGGCCACATCTACTGGAAGCTGGTTACTCCCAGCATGGGTCCCACGACGTGTGACTGTCTGTGCATCAACCATCTATATTTATTGGGGGGTGTTCCATGTGCACATATCTATTTTTGCTCTATTATATTGTCATCATAATGTTTGCTGAATTTAGGCGCGTGCTCAAAGATCAATGTGGGTTGCAGATATATGTTATTTGCCTGACAGCACATTCTGTGATTGAGAGTCACAACTTTTACACCTGCACAGGTAACTGTATTGATATCTCTGTTTGATGATAGGGCGGTGTGGCAATACCCATGGGGTACATTTTGAGCTTGTTCTGTATGCTCAGACCCAATTTGATATTTGTCATTGGTGGCTCAGTGCATCAGTTGAGAGGCGAGCATTGGTTCCCATAGCACTTTGGGCTGCCTGCCTTATTGTGAACGCATACAGCGCTTATGTTTGCAGAGCGCCTGTGCACTTATTCACTTACTTCCCTAACCATGTCATTTCATTGTACTCTGGCGCATGCGCACTGTGCACAGTGTGCACGCTGTCAAGGCAACCCTGAGCGGATGATGCATTTCCGCTATGAGATGCCGGCGCATGCGCACTAGGACACACGCCGGGCTCGGCGTGTGTAATGAGTATTGTACATACTCCATGTGGCTAATCTGGCTCAAGCACAGCTGTTCATGGTAATGTATATTGATTATCTCTTATTTAAGCACTAGTCTGGCATTGCGGTCACTACCCCTGACGAAGCCACAAGTTTGTGGCGATACGCGTTGGGCTTCGGCAGACCACACTTTAACTTATTAGGGTCTCCATGCTCACATGGCTCTGCCCATGGCCGGCTACGGAAGGGTTTTGATATAAGGCAGTTTCGCCTCTTATGTACCTTATTCTCTCCAGTCGCCTGGTTCTATTTTGGGTGTGTATTTTACAGCATTATATTTCCTTCATGGTGGCATTACTAGCCCTGTCTGTTTATTCAGGAATTACATCTTGGTGTTCCTTTTATAGTGGTTTTTTTTATCGTTTAACACCACGTTATTTACTTCTTGCTTCATCTGAGCTTATGTGTGCTATTATGTCATCTGGCATTTATTTATTGGTTTGTCATTTGTACAGGCATTTGGGCTAGCGAAACTCATTTCATACACTTGATGGTTATGCTGTCTATATAGGCTATTTTTATTTGTGGGCATGTTCACTTTGTACCCTTAAGTTATGGGCGGGCTTTTTTGCCTTATTAGGGGCTGTTGTGTATATGGGGTTACTTTGTATTTCCCCTTGTTTTAAATGGTTTTAATGTGTGTGCTTTGCCTTATGTGTATTTATTGTGAAATAAAGCTGTGTTCCGTTTTTCTATTCTTATTTGTGTGGTGATTCCCGGTTATAAGGCCTACCTTTCTTCTTTACACATTAATATTGTTATTCATTTGGTACTGCCATACAGGTTGCCTATACATTGAATGCAAGGTCTGCCCTGCCCCAAAGTTACATGCACCCCTATAAGCTTTTGAGCCCACGTACTGGATGGCCACAGGAAAACCTAGCTCACATTATTCATTTGGTATTGCCACACTGGCCTGCCTATGCATTGAATACAAGGCCTGACCTTCCCCAAAGTTACATGCACCCCAATAAGCCTTTGAGTCCATGTCATGGATGGCCACATGAAAGCAAAGTTCACATTATTATAATTTTTTGAAGTCACATAAAGATTGCCCATGAAGTGAATACAAGGCCTGCCCCAAATTTGCACTCACTCTAATCACCCAAGGAAGAAATGTGGAGGATGGCCTCTGACATTTTTTTTCCCATTTTAAAGGAGCTGGTCTCCTCTACTTGTAATGCCCATACACTAAGTGTATTGGCCGACAAACATTTCACCCTGGGAGGGAAACATCAACATAGTGTGTAAACTTTTTTGTGTACCGGCATCATAAACACCCTTGAAAACAATGATGTGGTTTCCAACACAGTTGCTGCTAGGAAGGTGCAGGTTTTTTGCAGAAAAATAGCAGATGAGTCGTTGGATGAAGTGATCAGGAAAATGGGCATGCTGATGGCAGGAATGGAAAAGTACATGATTATTAACTGTGGGGACTATGGGAGGTATGAGATCCAGGATCCAGCCTACAATGATTAGTCGCTTACCAACCCACAATTAACAGAATGTGCTTTATGCCCGTCAGAGAATCGTTGTAACAGATGTGTGTCTGAAGCTTGGCATAAAATATGCCCTTGAGAAATAGGTTTCCAAAGACACAGGTGTCCGTGTAAAGGGTAAAGTGTAAGATGCTGGTGAGATGCTTAGTTTAGAAAGCATTTAGAGTGCACCTGCTGTAACTTTCAACACACCCGTGGCACAAGGTTCTTCATCTTCACCCATACATCTTAGAAAGAATATCCAAATGTCACATCCTAAAAAAAAATTTTCTGGTGTTACAAACACTGTTAAAGGAATGCTAATAAACGTAATTAACCACGACCCTGGGAAACAACAGATTTCCTATTGACAAGATAGGGATGATGGTGGTATTGATGACAACTTTGTACTTTCCAACATCCCCACCAAGAAGATAAAGATCACAACTTCAAACAATGTGCAAAAAAGGCCATGAATGTCTTGAAAATCTTTATCTCTTGTGTAAGCTTCACCTCTTCCTTAAGTGGTACAGAATGATGCATACACAGCTTCCATGTCTACTCAGCATGAGACACCTTTATTGCACACAAAGGTTCTAACGAACGTGTCCCGGACACTTGTCACAAAGGAGGACAGTTCATCAGTAGGGCCCACTCCAAAAAAGTCTGTCTTTAGCACTTTAGAAGGCCAAAAAATTACAATTTCTAATTTGCTTCAAAGAGTCACAGAGGAAATTAGCATGGAGCCTTTCTGTTTATGCGGTGCCTTGAAGCGCAACTGGTTGTTGAGTTCCTGAGTTGCAGAGTTGTGTTTGTAAGAAAGGAAGATGCAGTTCGTGTCTACAAAAAATACAACAGCAGATATACCTTGATGAACAACCAATGAAATGCAATCTTCCTTTGAATAGTAGTGTGAACGGCCCATACTTCTAAAATTATGTAACACCATATCAAAGAAGGAAGATGAATCTAGAAGAAACACAACCTCCTCCTCCTTCAGTGTTGCTTAATATCCTACAGCTGAAGTTGATCTTGATACTATCTTAAAATCACTCTTTAAATCCTCAGGGTAATCATCATTCATCCAACCACCTGCATTTCAGATTAAGCTCTTATGACACCAAGACAACTTAGAGACACTAATAAGAGAGATTCACAATTCACATATGGGCACAGAGAAAACTTTAAACAAAAAAACTTCAGTTTTCTATTTGGTTGTAGTTTAGCGCTGATGATCAGCTTTAGGTAGTTTATGTCTGAAGGAGTCTGCCATCAAACATTGGACAATTTATCCTGTTCCCAGCATTATAGTACAGTTCACCTTCGTTGTGGGCCAGTTGCGTTATTGCATCATGAATTTCAGTTTTCCCTTGGCTCTAGTATTGTGATACAGCACGAATATGGTTCTACAGTTCTGTCAAGGGAGGCTTAATAAATGTTAAATAAATTGTTTGCATTACTTTAATAATCTGTTTCAACTTAAAAGATAAGCTTTGTTGTTTTGTAGTTTTAATATTTGGATTCCTACAAATGGATCTGAAGACCTTCATGTTCCTTTAAATGGGGGGTGAATTAATAAGTGTCCACTGACTGTGTTTTAGAAAAATAAATTTTTTAAGCCTAATTAATGTTTCACAAAGTTCAGATGTAATCCTGAAATGATAAATCGCAGGCAACATTTATTGCCCTGCGGCTGAAGCATTTTGTGAAATCTGTGACCTCAAGACAGAGAAATGCTGAAGGGAAATAGATCATGGTAATGATGATCTAAATACAGAGGTGTGTACAGAGGAATGCTGGGAGGACACCGATTGAGGTTTTCTTTCAACTTCAGCTACTTTTACATTTTTTTATGCAATGCTGGCAATTAAAATAAAGTTACTCTTGTGTTGGCAGGGTGCAGTGCCATACCACGACTATCTATTTGCTCTTCCTGTCCAACCCTATAATTTTTTATAAATAGATATTTATTTCTACTCCTCATTGGGAGGGGGGTAGGCACAAGAAATAATAAGTAAGCTATGCTGAGACCACAAACACCCCTTTGCAAACAATAATGTGGCTGTTGCATCATGGAACACGTTCACCCTGGGGTTATAGTGTTGGTGTCACAAGAGATGTGGAGGATGTGTGGTATCCCACAAAGTGGCCATTTCTATGGGATGACGGACATATTGTGTGTTTCCACACACACTGTGTTCCAAATTAATATGCAAATTGGATTTAAGTGTCATAAAGATTTAATTGTTTTGTTTTTCAAATAAACTCATGGATGGTATTGTGTCTCAGGGCTCAATGGATCACTGAAATCAATCTTAAACACATGTGATAATTAGTTTTCCAAGTGATTCTAATGAAAGGAAAACTACTTAAAAATGATATTCCACATTTTTAAGCAGGCCACAGGTTTCAAGCAATATGAGAAATGAAAAGGATCTCTCTGCTGCTGAAAAGCGTTAAATAGTGGAATGCCTTGGACAAGGTAAGAAAACATTAGATTTTTCATGAAAACTTAAGAGTGATCATCATACTGTGAAGAGATTTATGACTGAAACAGAGGAACGACAGAGTTCATGCAGATAAAGGCAAAATGGGGAAGGTTTCTGCCAGACAAATTCATTGGATTAAGAGAGCAGCTGCCAAAATACCATTACAAAGCAGCAAACAGTTGTTTGAAGCTGTTGGTGCCTCTGGAGTCCCTCAAACCTCAAGCTGCAGGATCCTTCAAAGGCTTGCTGTGGTGCATAAACCTACTATTCGGCCACCCCTAAACAGTGTTCACAAGCAGAAACAGTTGCAGTGGGCCCAGACATACATGAAGACTAATTTTCAAACAGTCCTGTGTACTGATGAGTGTCGAGCAACCCTGGATGGTCCAGATGGATGGAGTAGTGGATGGTTGGTGGATGGCCACCATGTCCCTTGCGATGTCAGCAAGGAGGTGGAGGAGTCATGTTTTGGGCCGGAATCATGGGGAAACAGCTGGTAGGGCCCTCTAAGGTTCCTGAAGGTGTAAAAATGACCTCTTCAAAGTATATAAAGTTTCTGACTGAGAAGTTTCTTCCATGGTATAAAAAGCAGAAACTTGCCTTCAGGAGCAAAATCATCTTCATGTCTGACAATGCACCATCTCATGCTGCAAAGAATACCTCAGTATACCTGAGTCATTGGCTGCTATGGGCATAAAAGGAGATAAACTCATGGTGTGGCCACCATCTTCCCCTGACCTCAACCCTATAGAGAACCTTTGGAGTATCATGAAGCAAAACATCTATGAGGGTGGGAAGCAGTTCACATCAAAACAACAGCTCTGAGAGGCTATTCTGACTTCATGCAAAGAAACTCAAGCAGAAACTCTACAAAAACTCACAAGTTCAATGGATGCAAGAATTGTGAAGGTGATATCAAAGAAGGATTCCTATGTTAACATGTAACTTAGCCTGTTAGGTTGTGTTGAAGTTAAATAGCTTTTTTGTTCAGTGAATGTGACATCCTAATGCTGCAAATTCCACAAATGAGCATTTTCAGTTCTTTAAAACATATCAAAAGTTTAGAAATTCTACGGTGCCTAATATTTTGGAACAGTGCATTTTGAGTTTTTATTCATTTTGGAGATTATACTGTTATCATTGGGAGGTTTATTCAATAAAACTGGATGTATACTCTAACGGGTGATGACTTTTATTAGACTGTCATTTGCACCTACAATTTAGGAAAATCCATGAAAAATATAATTTGCATAATAATTTGTAACATGGTGTAAATGCTTTGCATTTTATTTTGACTCAGCACAAAAAAAGGTTAATCTTCTCCCAGTCTTGATCAGGTGATCCAGCTCTGTTGTAATCTACCAAAGGTTTCAGGCCTCCGTATAATTGTTTTGGTTGCATCTTAGCCTACATATTCACACAATTTTTCGTCTACAAAAATACAAAAAATCAGCCAAGATATTTAAAAGTGGGCTATCTCTGTCAGATGCCTCATCTATGTGTGGACAAAAAATTGTGGCATTTGCGTTCTCTATTGAACTGTTTTAACGGTGTATTACAATACTTATTGATACCAGTTTCCTTAACCCCTTCCCGACCCATGACGCCACATAGGCGTCATGAAAACCCGTGCCAATCCGACCCATGACGCCTATGTGGCGTCATGGAATGATCGCGTCCCTGCAGATCGGGTGAAGGGGTTAACTCCTATTTTACCCGATCTGCAGGGAGAGGGGGAGTGGTACTTCAGCCCAGGGGGGGTGGCTTCACCCCCCCGTGGCTACGATCGCTCTGATTGGCTGTTGAAAGTGAAACTGCCAATCAGAGCGATTTGTAATATTTCACCTAAAAAACTGGTGAAATATTACAATCCAGCCATGGCCGATGCTGCAATATCATCGGCCATGGCTGGAAACACTAATGTGACCCCCCCCACCCCACCGATCGCCCCCCCAGTGCTCCGTTATAGGGTCCGGTCCCCTCCGTCCGCCTGCCGGCTCCCCCGTCCTGCTGTCCGCTCCCCCGTCCTCCTGCCCGCTCCCCCCCTGCTCCTATGTCACCCCCCGTGCTCCGACGCCCCCCCCGTGCCCCGATCTCCCCCCCCTTATACTTACCGAGGCTCCCGGTCCCCGTCCGCCTCCATCATGGGCGCCGCCATCTTCCAAAATGGCGGGCGCATGCTCAGTGCGCCCGCCGGCCGGCAGATTCATTAGAGGTACATTTTGATCGCTGTGGTAGGTTCTATCACAGCGATCAAAATAAAAAAATAATAAATAAACCCCCCCCTTTATCACCCCCATAGGTAGGGACAATAATAAAATAAAGAAAATATTTTTTTTTCTTTTTCCACTAGGGTTAGGGTTAGAACTAGGGTTAGAACTAGGGGTAGGGTTAGGGGTAGGGTTAGGGTTACGGGTAGGGTTAGGGTTAGGGGTAGGGTTATGGCATGTGCACACAGAGCGGATAGGCCGCAGATCCGCAGCGGATCGGCCGCGGATCCGCAGCGGATCGGCAGCGGATCGGCAGCGGATCGGCAGCGGATCGGCAGCGGATCCGCCGCGGATCGGCCGCGGATCCGCAGCGGATCTGCCGCGGATCCGCCGCGGATCGGCAGCGGATCCGCAGCGGATCCGCAGCGGATCGGCAGCGGATCCGCAGCGGATTGGCAGCGGATCCGTAGCGGATTGGCAGCGGATCCGCAGCGGATCCGCAGCGGATCGGCTGCGGATCCGCAGCGGATTGGCAGCGGATTGGCCGCGGATCCGCAGCGGATTGGCCGCTGCGAATTCGAAGCAGTTTTCCATCAGGTTTACAGTACCATGTACACCTAAGGAAAACCAAATCCGCTGTGCCCATGGTGCGGAAAATTCCGTGCAGAAACGCTGCGTTGTATTTTCCGCAGCATGTCAATTCTTTGTGCGGATTCCGCAGCGTTTTACACCTGTTCCTCAATAGGAATCCGCAGGTGAAATCTGCACAAAAAAACACTGGAAATCTGCTGTAAATCCGCAGGTAAAACGCAGTGCCTTTTACCTGCAGATTTTTCAAAAATCATGAGGAAAAATCTCACACGAATCCGCAACGTGGGCACATAGCCTTAGGGTTAGGGTTGGAATTAGAGTTAGGGTTGGAATTAGGGCTAGGGTTTGAAATAGGGTTAAGATTAGGCTTGTGGTTAGGGTTACGGATAGGGTTAGGGGTGTGTTGGGGTTACAGTTGTGGTTGGGGTTGGGATTAGGGTTACGGTTGGGATTAGGGTTAGGATTAGGGTTGGAATTAGGGTTACGGGTGTGTTGCGGTTAGGGTTGTGGTTAGGGGTGTGTTGGGGTTAAGGTTGTGATTAGGGTTATGGCTACAGTTGGGATTAGGATTAGGGGTGTGTTGGGGTTAGTGTTGAAGTTAGAATTGAGGGGTTTCCACTGTTTAGGCACATCAGGGGTCTCCAAACGCAACATGGCGCCACCATTGATTCCAGCCAATCTTGCGTTCAAAAAGTCAAATGGTGCTCCCGCCCTTCCAAGCCCCGACGTGCGCCCAAACAGTGGTTTACCCCCACATTTGGGGTACCAGCGTACTCAGAACAAACTGGGCAACAACTGCTGGGGTCTAATTTCTCCTGTTACCTTTGCAAAAATAAAAAAATACTTGCTAAAACATAATTTTTGAGGAAAGAACAATTATTTTTTATTTTCACGGCTCTGCGTTATAAACTTCTGTGAAGCCCTTGGGGGTTGAAAGTGCTCACCACACATCTAGATAAGTTCCTTGGGGGGTCTAGTTTCCAAAATGGGGTCACTTGTGGGGGGTTTCTACTGTTTAGGCATATCAGGGGCTCTGCAAACGCAACCTGACGCCCGCAGAGCATTCCATCAAAGTCTGCATTTCAAAACGTCACTACTTCCCTTCCGAACCCCGACGTGTGCCAAAACAGTGGTTTACCCCCACATATGGGGTATCAGCGTACTCACAACAAACTGGGCAACAAATATTGGGGTCCAAATTCTCCTGTTACCCTTGTGAAAATAAAAAATTGCTTGCTAAAACATCTTTTTTGAGGAAAGAAAAATGATTTTTTATTTTCACGGCTCTGCGTTGTAAACTTCTGTGAAGCACTTGGGGGTTGAACGTGCTCACCACACATCTAGATAAGTTCCTTGGGGGGTCTAGTTTCCAAAATGGGGTCACTTGTGGGGGGTTTCTACTGTTTAGGCATATCAGGGGCTCTGCAAACGCAACCTGACGCCCGCAGAGCATTCCATCAAAGTCTGCATTTCAAAACGTCACTACTTCCCTTCCGAACCCCGATGTGTGCCAAAACAGTGGTTTACCCCCACATATGGGGTATCAGCGTACTCAGGAGAAACTGGACAACAACTTTTGGGGTCCAATTTCTCCTGTTACTCTTGCAAAAATAAAAAAATTCTGGGCTAAAAAAATATTTTTGAGGAAAGGAAACACATTTTTTATTTTCACGGCTCTGCGTTATAAACTTCTGTGAAGCACTTGGGGGTTCAAAGTGCTCACTACACATCTAGATAAGTTCCCTTGGGGGTCTAGTTTCCAAAATGGAGTCAATTGTGGGGAGTTCCTACTGTTTAGGCACATCAGGGGCTCTGCAAACGCAACCTGACGCCCGCAGAGCATTCCATCAAAGTCTGCATTTCAAAACGTCACTACTTCCCTTCTGAACCCTGATGTGTGCCAAAACAGTGGTTTACCCCCACATATGGGGTATCAGCGTACTCAGGAGAAACTGGACAACAACTTTTGGGGTCCAATTTCTCCTGTTACCCTTGGGAAAATAAAAAATTGTGGGCTAAAAAATCATTTTTGAGAAAAGAAAAATTATTTTTATTTTCATGGCTCTGCGTTATAAACTTCTGTGAAGCACTTGGGGGTTCAAAGTGCTCACCACACATCTAGATTAGTTCCTTGGGAGGTCTAGTTTCCAAAATGGGGTCACTTGTGCGGGAGCTCCAATGTTTAGGCACACAGGGGCTCTCCAAACGCGACATGGTGTCCGCTAATGATTGGAGCTAATTTTCCATTCAAAAAGCCAAATGGCGTGCCTTCCCTTCCGAGCCCTGCCGTGCGCCCAAACAGTGGTTTACCCCCACATATGGGGTATCATCGTACTCAGAACAAACTGGACAAAAACATTTGGGGTCCAATTTCTCCTATTACCCTTGGGAAAATAAAAAATTCTGGGCTAAAAATCATTTTTGAGGAAAGAAAAATTATTTTTTTATTTTCACGGCTCTGCGTTATAAACTTCTGTGAAGCACCTGGGGGTTATAAGTGCTCACTATGCATCTAGATAAGTTTCTTGGGGGGTCTAGTTTCCAAAATGGGGTCACTTGTAGGGGAGCTTCAATGTTTAGGCACACAGGGGCTCTCCAAACGCGACATGGTGTCCGCTAACGATTGGAGCTAATTTTCCATTCAAAAAGTCAAATGGCACGCCTCCCCTTCCGAGCCTTGCCGTGCACCCAAACAGTGGTTTACCCCCACATATGAGGTATCGGCATACTCAGGAGAAATTGCCCAACAAATTTTAGGATCCATTTTATCCTGTTGCCCATGTGAAAATGAAAGAATTGAGGCTAAAAGAAATTTTGTGTGAAAAAAAAGTACTTTTTCATTTTTGCGGATCAATTTGTGAAGCACCTGGGGGTTTAAAGTGCTCACTGTGCCTCTGGATGAGTTCCTTGGGGGGTCTAGTTTCCAAAATGGGGTCACTTGTGGAGGAGCTCCAATGTTTAGGCACAAAGGAGCTTTCCAAACGCGACATGGTGTCCGCTAATGATGGAGATAATTTTCCATTCAAAAAGTCAAATGGCGCTCCTTCCCTTCCGAGCCTTACCATGTGCCCAAACAGTGGTTTACCCCCACATGTGAGGTATTGGTGTACTCAGGAGAAATTGCCCAACAAAATTTAGGATCCATTTTATCCTGTTGCCCATGTGAAAATGAAAAAATTGAGGCTAAAATAATTTTTTTGTGAAAAAAAAGTACTTTTTCATTTTTACGGATCAATTTGTGAAGCACCTGGGGGTTTAAAGTGCTCACTATGCTTCTAGATAAGTTCCTTGGGGGGTCTAGTTTCCAAAATGTGGTCACTTGTGGGGGAGCTCCAATGTTTAGGCACACGGGGGCTCTCCAAACGCGACATGGTGTCCGCTAAAGATTGGAGCCAATTTTTCATTAAAAAAGTCAAATGGCGCTCCTTCCCTTCCGAGCCCTGCCGTGCGCCCAAACAGTGGTTTACCCCCACATATGAGGTATCAGCGTACTCAGGACAAATTGGACAACAACGTCCCTGGTCCAGTTTCTCCTTTTACCCTTGGGAAAATAAAAAAATTGTTGCTAAAAGATCATTTTTGTGACTAAAAAGTTAAATGTTCATTTTTTACTTCCATGTTGCTTCTGCTGCTGTGAAACACCTGAAGGGTTAATAAACTTCTTGAATGTGGTTTTGAGCACCTTGAGGGGTGCAGTTTTTAGAATGGTGTCACTTTTGGGTATTTTCAGCCATATAGAACCCTCAAAATGACTTCAAATGTGAGGTGGTCCCTAAAAAAAATGGTTTTGTAAATTTTGTTGTAAAAATGAGAAATCACTGGTCAAATTTTAACCCTTATAACTTCCTAGCAAAAAAAAAAATTGTTTCCAAAATTGTGCTGATGTAAAGTAGACATGTGGGAAACGTTATTTATTAACTATTTTGTGTCACATAACTCTCTGGTTTAACAGAATAAAAATTCAAAATGTGAAAATTGCAAAATTTTCAAATTTTTTGCCACATTTCCGTTTTTTTCACAAATAAACTCAAAAATTATCGACCTAAATTTACCACTAACATGAAGCCCAATATGTCACGAAAAAACAATCTCAGAATCGCTAGGATCCGTTGAAGCGTTCCTGAGTTATTACCTCATAAAGGGACACTGGTCAGAATTGCAAAAAACGGCCAGGTCATTAAGGTCAAAATAGGCTGGGTCATGAAGGGGTTAAAAAAAATATTTTTCTGACAGGACAGATTTTTTAAACTGTCATTTACGCACGCACGGATTACATATAATTTGGCCATTTGTAGTGAACATGGAAAATATTGTAGTCCATTTAAAATGGCCAAGGCACATGGCAAGGGACGGGGAAGTGGATGTGATGGTGATGGTGCATGCAGAGGAACGACACTTCTTCTACTGCAGCCAACCAAGCAGATGTAGACACAATCAGGAGTGTTCACATTCCAAACACTTAGTGGCAGACACCACCAAAGTGGCATAAATTTCACTAGAGTAGAAAAAGTATAACGGGGACTGACACCTCTTCTACTACAGCCAACCAGGCAGATATAGGGACATTGGAACCACGGGTGAAGATGGGACAGGCTGTAGAATAGAAAAGCACTGACAGGTGCGGGATGGACGAGGTGTTAAACAGATAGGCATGGCAGGTGCGGATTGGACCAGGTTTTAGACAGAGGAGCACAGGCAAATGCAGACTGGGCCTGGTGTTAAACAGATGGGCCCTGGCAAGTGCGGGCTGGACTGGGTGTTAGACAGAGTAGCACTGACAGGTGCAGTCTGGACAGGCTGATGGACAGAAGATCACAGACAGGTACGAGCAGATAGGTACAGGGTAGATAAGCAGACAGATGGACCTGGGAAACCTGACAACTAGCAAGCATGGAAGGCAAACTAACAACATTGCTTAGGCACCTCCATATTGGAAGAGGAGCCTTAACACTAGAACTACTGATGGAGTCATTTTGACTCCTTTCCTTTTTTATTTCTCTTCTGTGACTACATTTTTCAGAATTCCAGCTTGAAACTCGGTGACTTTTCCTCAAATATGATGTGAAAAAAGATTTTGTGAGAATAAATAATTTTGGTAAAAAATGTGCGCGTTTTTTTCAAAATTTACCAAGAACTACTGAAGGGAGTCATTTTGACTCCCTACTATATTTTGAGGTCCTTTTGTCACTAAATGTTGCTATAAAGTTTTGTGCATAATTTTTTCACTCTGTCTTATTTACCCTGATGTTCATATAGATGTAGTTCAATTTACATGTCAACTTTTCACATTTTCCTTGTGTTTTACCTGCTTGTATTACTGTGTAATGCTGAACAAAATAGCTTGTTTACTCTAGGCTCTTATCTTATGCTAATGAAGGGTGGTGTTTTTCTAAGGTCCTAGCAGGAGACAGTATTCTTCATAGTAACTTTACTTTCAGTTCAGCTGAAGAGACAAAGAGAACAGACGCAGACATATGAGCTCTGAAGACTCATACAGGTATGAATTGTTATGAAATAGTTTAGCTGTCTGTCAACTGATTCAGCCCACCTACTTTTGAAGGTGGCAGAACAGTTATTATTTCTTTTAGTTTTCATTTCATTTCTATTTTTCAGCAGGGAACTATATAGAATTATGGAATTTGTGAGGAATATGGAGAGAAGACGTTTGATAAAGCCTCAGGATATTCTGGCTACTTTGCAATCCATACCGGAGGATGAATCGGAATCCGAATTGCAGGAACATGTATTTGATTCTGACAGTGATGAAGATTTCATTCCTCAGAACATATCAAGTGAATCTGAAGACTCAGAAGGAACAAATCCAGAAGGTAAGTAGTTATGTGTATTTATTTGTTCTTCCACACACTGAGTTAGGGCCTGTGCACACTAGCAGAATTCTGGCTGAATAGCCATCTGGATATTCTTGCCGCAATACAGGCCGTACCTGCCCGCTCATGCCTGAAGCTCCGCTCTGAACCCCGGGCTGGAGCCGCTGTCAGGGACAGAGCAGCGCTTGCTTACGCGCGAGCATGGCTCTGTCCCAGACAGCGGCTCCAGCCCGGGGTTCGGAGCGGAGCTTCAGGTATGAAACTCCGCTCTGTACCTGAGCGGGCAGGTACGGGCCGGATTGTGGTGAGAATATCCGGTCGGATATTCCGCCGCTAATCCAGCCAGTGTGCACGGACCCTTACAAAACAAAAATTCTAAATATTCATCAACTTTTTTCCAGATATTCCAAGCACATCAACTGGGGATCGGGCTCATGCAGTTATGTTGCCTCGTGACTAGGGTTGAGCGAAACGGGTCGATCATTTTCAAAAGTCGCCGACTTTTGGCTAAGTCGGCGTCTCATGAAACCCGATCCGACCCCTGTGCTTGTCGGCCATGCGGTACGCGACTTTCGCGCCAAAGTCGCGTTTCAATGACGCGAAAAGCGCCATTTCTCAGCCAATGAAGGTGAACGCAGAGTGTGGGCAGCGTGATGACATATATCCTGGTCCCCACCATCTTAGAGAAGGGCATTGCAGTGATTGGCTTGCTGTCTGCGGCGTCACAGGGGCTATAAAGGGGCGTTCCCGCCGACCGCCATCTTACTGCTGCTGATCTGAGCTTAGGGAGAGGTTGCTGCCGCTTCGTCAGAAGCAGGGAGAGCGTTAGGCAGGGTCCACTAACCACCAAACCGCTTGTGCTGTAGCGATTTCCACTGTCCAACACCACCTTCGGTGTGCAGGAACAGTGGAAGCTATTTTTTTTTTTTTTTCCTCAGCGCTGTAGCTCATTGGGCTGCCCTAGAAGGCTCCGTGATAGCTGTATTGCTGTGTGTACGCCACTGTGGAAACCAACTGCTTTTTTCAAAGCACATATCCTCTTGTTCCTTTCTGCACAGCTATCTTTTTTGTTTGTCCACACTTATTTAATTTGTGCATCAGTCCACTCCTATTGCTGCCTGCCATACCTGGCTTAGATTACTGCAGGGAGATAGTAATTGTAGGACAGTCCCTGTTTTTTTTTTTGTTTTTTTTTTTGTGGGAGATTAAGATTGGCATTTCTGCTACAGTGCCATCCCTGTGTGTGCCATCTCTCACTGAGTGGGCCATAGAAAGCCTATTTATTTTTTCCGTGATTTGTGTTCTAAATTCTACCTCAACACAAAAACACTACATCAATCAGTGGTAGAAAAATATTGGCCTCAGTCAGGGCTTGTGTGCCACTGCTGTGTGTGCTATCTCTCATTCAGTGGGCTATAGAAAGCCTATTTATTTATTTATTTTTTTTCTTATTATTTGGTTTCTAAAGTCTCCCTGAAAAAAAAAAAAATAAAAAAACAGTGGGAGAGTAATATTGCCCTTTCAGCTTGTGTGCCAGTCTTGACTCCTGGGTGTGCCACCTCTCTCTCATTCAGTGGGCCATAGAAAGCCTATTTATTTTTTTGTTTTTTTTAATATTATTTGGTTTCTAAAGTCTCCCTGAAAAAAAAACAAAACATAAAAAAACAGTGGGAGAGTAATATTGCCCTTTCAGCTTGTGTGCCAGTCTTGACTCCTGGGTGTGCCACCTCTCTCATTCAGTGGGCCATAGAAAGCCTATTTATTTATTTTTTTAAATATTATTGGGTTTCTAAAGTCTCCCTTAAAAAACAAAAAATACATAAAAAAACAGTGGGAGAGTAATATTGCCCTTTCAGCTTGTGTGCCAGTCTTGACTCCTGAGTGTGCCACCTCTCTCATTCAGTGGGCCATAGAAAGCATTTTTTTTTTCCTTGATTTGTGTTCTAAAATCTACCTCAACACAAAAACACTACATCAATCAGTGGTAGAAAAATATTGGCCTCAGTCAGGGCTTGTGTGCCACTGCTGTGTGTGCTATCTCTCATTCAGTGGGCTATAGAAAGCCTATTTATTTATTTATTTTTTTTCTTATTATTTGGTTTCTAAAGTCTCCCTGAAAAAAAAACAAAAAAAAAAAACAGTGGGAGAATAATATTGCCCTTTCAGCTTGTGTGCCAGTCTTGACTCCTGGGTGTGCCACCTCTCTCTCATTCAGTGGGCCATAGAAAGCCTATTTATTTTTTTGGTTTTTTTAATATTATTTGGTTTCTAAAGTCTCCCTGAAAAAAAAAAAAACATAAAAAAAACAGTGGGAGAGTAATATTGCCCTTTCAGCTTGTGTGCCAGTCTTGACTCCTGGGTGTGCCACCTCTCTCATTCAGTGGGCCATAGAAAGCCTATTTATTTATTTTTTAAAATATTATTGGGTTTCTAAAGTCTCCCTTAAAAAACAAAAAATACATAAAAAAACAGTGGGAGAGTAATATTGCCCTTTCAGCTTGTGTGCCAGTCTTGACTCCTGGGTGTGCCACCTCTCTCATTCAGTGGGCCATAGAAAGCATTTTTTTTTTCCTTGATTTGTGTTCTAAAATCTACCTCAACACAAAAACACTACATCAATCAGTGGGAGAAAAATATTGGCCTCAGTCAGGGCTTGTGTGCCACTGCTGTGTGTGCTATCTCTCATTCAGTGGGCTATAGAAAGCCTATTTATTTATTTATTTTTTTTCTTATTATTTGGTTTCTAAAGTGTCCCTGAAAAAAAAAAAAAAAAAAACAGTGGGAGAGTAATATTGCCCTTTCAGCTTGTGTGCCAGTCTTGACTCCTGGGTGTGCCACCTCTCTCATTCAGTGGGCCATATAAAGCATTTTATTTTTCCTTGATTTGTGTTCTAAAATCTACCTCAACACAAAAACACTACATCAATCAGTGGTAGAAAAATATTGGCCTCAGTCAGGGCTTGTGTGCCACTGCTGTGTGTGCTATCTCTCATTCAGTGGGCTATAGAAAGCCTATTTATTTATTTATTTTTTTTCTTATTATTTGGTTTCTAAAGTCTCCCTGAAAAAAAAAAAAAAAAAAAAAACAGTGGGAGAGTAATATTGCCCTTTCAGCTTGTGTGCCAGTCTTGACTCCTGGGTGTGCCACCTCTCTCATTCAGTGGGCCATATAAAGCATTTTATTTTTCCTTGATTTGTGTTCTAAAATCTACCTCAACACAAAAACACTACATCAATCAGTGGTAGAAAAATATTGGCCTCAGTCAGGGCTTGTGTGCCACTGCTGTGTGTGCTATCTCTCATTCAGTGGGCTATAGATAGCCTATTTA
This sequence comes from Ranitomeya variabilis, assembly GCF_051348905.1. Lineage (NCBI taxonomy): Eukaryota > Metazoa > Chordata > Amphibia > Anura > Dendrobatidae > Ranitomeya > Ranitomeya variabilis. Next base: position 295,331,477 of record NC_135237.1, on the reverse strand, counting down.
TTTATTTATTTTTTTTCTTATTATTTGGTTTCTAAAGTCTCCCTGAAAAAAAAAAAAAAAAAAAAAAAACAGTGGGAGAGTAATATTGCCCTTTCAGCTTGTGTGCCAGTCTTGACTCCTGGGTGTGCCACCTCTCTCTCATTCAGTGGGCCATAGAAAGCCTATTTATTTTTTTGGTTTTTTTAATATTATTTGGTTTCTAAAGTCTCCCTGAAAAAAAAAAAAAAAAAAAAAACAGTGGGAGAGTAATATTGCCCTTTCAGCTTGTGTGCCAGTCTTGACTCCTGGGTGTGCCACCTCTCTCATTCAGTGGGCCATATAAAGCATTTTTTTTTTCCTTGATTTGTGTTCTAAAATCTACCTCAACACAAAAACACTACATCAATCAGTGGTAGAAAAATATTGGCCTCAGTCAGGGCTTGTGTGCCACTGCTGTGTGTGCTATCTCTCATTCAGTGGGCTATAGAAAGCCTATTTATTTATTTATTTTTTTTCTTATTATTTGGTTTCTAAAGTCTCCCTGAAAAAAAAAAAAAAAAAAAAAAACAGTGGGAGAGTAATATTGCCCTTTCAGCTTGTGTGCCAGTCTTGACTCCTGGGTGTGCCACCTCTCTCTCATTCAGTGGGCCATAGAAAGCCTATTTATTTTTTTGGTTTTTTTTAATATTATTTGGTTTCTAAAGTCTCCCTGAAAAAAAAAAAAAACATAAAAAAACAGTGGGAGAGTAATATTGCCCTTTCAGCTTGTGTGCCAGTCTTGACTCCTGGGTGTGCCACCTCTCTCATTCAGTGGGCCATAGAAAGCCTATTTATTTTTTTTTTTAAATATTATTGGGTTTCTAAAGTCTCCCTTAAAAAACAAAAAATACGTAAAAAAACAGTGGGAGAGTAATATTGCCCTTTCAGCTTGTGTGCCAGTCTTGACTCCTGGGTGTGCCACCTCTCTCATTCAGTGGGCCATAGAAAGCATTTTTTTTTTCCTTGATTTGTGTTCTAAAATCTACCTCAACACAAAAACACTACATCAATCAGTGGGAGAAAAATATTGGCCTCAGTCAGGGCTTGTGTGCCACTGCTGTGTGTGCTATCTCTCATTCAGTGGGCTATAGAAAGCCTATTTATTTATTTATTTTTTTTCTTATTATTTGGTTTCTAAAGTCTCCCTGAAAAAAAAAATAAAATAAAAAAACAGTGGGAGAGTAATATTGCCCTTTCAGCTTGTGTGCCAGTCTTGACTCCTGGGTGTGCCACCTCTCTCTCATTCAGTGGGCCATAGAAAGCCTATTTATTTTTTTGGTTTTTTTAATTATTTGGTTTCTAAAGTCTCCCTGAAAAAAAAAAAACATAAAAAAACAGTGGGAGAGTAATATTGCCCTTTCAGCTTGTGTGCCAGTCTTGACTCCTGGGTGTGCCACCTCTCTCATTCAGTGGGCCATAGAAAGCCTATTTATTTATTTTTTTAAATATTATTGGGTTTCTAAAGTCTCCCTTAAAAAACAAAAAATACATAAAAAAACAGTGGGAGAGTAATATTGCCCTTTCAGCTTGTGTGCCAGTCTTGACTCCTGGGTGTGCCACCTCTCTCTCTCATTCAGTGGGCCATAGAAAGGCTATTTATTTTTTTGGTTTTTTTAATATTATTTGGTTTCTAAAGTCTCCCTGAAAATAAAAAAAAAAAAACTTAAAAAAACAGTGGGAGAGTAATATTGCCCTTTCAGCTTGTGTGCCAGTCTTGACTCCTGGGTGTGCCACCTCTCTCTCTCTTTCAGTGGGCCATAGAAAGGCTATTTATTTTTTTGGGTTTTTTAATATTATTTGGTTTCTAAAGTCTCCCTGAAAAAAAAAAATAAATAAATTAGGTGGGAGATTAATATTGACATTAGTGCTTGAGTGACAGTCCTGCGTGTGTGTCATCTCTGTGATTTTGTGCCACAGAAAACAGAGTGTGTAACATTGTGCCTGATTTTCCTTGTGGTCTCACCAACCTGTTAAGGGATATTGAAATCATACTGAAGTTATAGCTCACCGTGTAAGTTGTTTGACAGCAACAAATAAAGTTAGTTTGGTTAAGATTTTAAAACAATGAGGAAGTCTGGTGCAAGAGGTCGTCGTGGGCGTTCATTGTCAGCTGGTAATGATGGTAGTGGTAGTGGAGCATCAGGTGGTCGTGGGGATAAAAATATTCCACCTAAGTCTGGAGCTGTGGAGCCAGTTTCGTCGTCAGGCTACACAAGGCCTCGAACGCTCTCTTTTCTGGGAGTAGGAAAACCGCTTTTAAAGGCGGAGCAGCAACAGCAAGTTTTGGCTTACATTGCAGACTCAGCCTCTAGCTCTTTTGCCTCCTCTTCCGAAACTGGTAAATGTAAAAGCAGCGCGTCGCTTGTGGATGTTCACGGTCAGGGACAAGTCGCTTCCTTGTCCTCCTCAGCAAAAACTACAACAAGAGAGAAGGATGCAGCAGGCGACACAACGGGTCACTCCATGGAGCTCTTTACACATACCGTCCCTGGCTTAGAAAGTGAAACATTTAACAGGCCATGCCCATTACAAGTATATTCTGACATGGAGTGCACTGATGCACAGCCACAGCCAGAGTACTATGCTGCTCCTTTGACTCAGACCACCACATTGCCCTCTCAGGGTACAGATCCACAATCAGACCCTGATGAGACTATGTTGCCCCGCCACGAACGCTATACCACCGACCGACACAGTGACACAGACGAAGTTGCACACGAGCTCGAAGAGGAGGTAATAGATGACCCAGTTATTGACCCTGATTGGCAGCCATTGGGGGAACAGGGTGCAGGCGGCAGTAGTTCAGAAGCGGAGGTGGAGGAGGGGCCGCAGCAGGCATCAACATCGCAACAGGTTCCATCTGCCGGGCCCGTATCTGGCCCAAAACGCGTGTCAAAGCCAAAACCTGTTGGAGGACAGCGTGGCCATCTGGTTAAAGCTCAGTCTGCAATCCCTGAAAAGGGATCCGAGTCTAGGAAGAGTGCAGTCTGGCATTTTTTTAAACAACATCCAACTGATCAGCGCAAAGTCATCTGTCAAAAATGTTCAACTAGCTTAAGCAGAGGTCAGAATCTGAAAAGTCTAAATACTAGTTGCATGCATAGACACTTAACCACCATGCATTTTCAAGCCTGGACTAACTACCAAACGTCCCTTAAGGTTGTAGCACCCTCGGCCAATGAAGCTAGTCAGCAACGCAACATCCCTTCCGTCACTGTAAGGCCACCATTTTCCGCACCACCGGCAGTATCTGTGCAGGTTTCTTTGCCAGCCAAAAGCAGTCAGGGTCAGGGAACCACCAGTTTTGTAGGAGGAAATATTGCATCTAGGGCACCGGCGGAAACAATACCGTCTCCAACCGTCTCTCAGTCTGCCATGTACACCGGCACACCCGAAAGTTCCACGATCTCCAGCTCTCCAGTCCAGCTCACCCTACATGAGACTCTGGTTAGAAAAAGGAAGTACTTATCCTCGCATCCGCGTACACAGGGTTTTAACGCCCACATAGCTAGACTAATCTCGTTAGAGATGATGCCCTACCGGTTAGTTGAAAGCGAAGCTTTCAAAGCCCTGATGGAGTACGCTGAACCACGATACGAGCTACCCAGTAGACACTTTTTTTCCAGAAAAGCCATCCCAGCCCTGCACCAGCATGTTAAACAGCGCATCGTCCATGCACTCAGGCAATCTGTGAGTACAAAGGTGCACCTGACTACAGATGCATGGACCAGTAGGCATGGCCAGGGACGTTATGTGTCCATCACGGCACACTGGGTGAATGTGGTGGATGCAGGGTCCACAGGCGACATCAATTTAGGGACAGTTGTGCCTAGCCCACGGTCTAGGAAACAGTTGGCTGTAGGCGTTCGCACCCCCTCCTCCTCCTCCTCCTCGTCCTCCTGCAGAAGCTACAGCTCTTCCACAGAACGCAGTCTGCCAACCACTCCATCGGCAGATGACACTGTTGCACACCAGTTGTCCCATTATGGGCCAGCTACTGCCAAGCGTCAGCAGGCTGTATTGGCTATGAAGTGTTTGGGCGACAACAGACACACCGCGGAAGTTCTATCCGAGTTCTTGCAACAAGAAACGCAGTCGTGGCTGGGCACAGTAGATCTTGAGGCAGGCAAGGTAGTGAGTGATAACGGAAGGAATTTCATGGCTGCCATCTCCCTTTCCCAACTGAAACACATTCCTTGCCTGGCTCACACCTTAAACCTGGTGGTGCAGTGCTTATTGAAAACTTATCCTGGGTTCTCCGACCTGCTCCTCAAAGTGCGTGCACTTTGCTCACATATCCGACGTTCGCCTGTACATGCCAGCCGTATGCAGACCTATCAGCGGTCTTTGAACCTTCCCCAGCATCGCCTAATCATAGACGTTGCAACAAGGTGGAACTCAACACTGCACATGCTTCAGAGACTGTGCGAACAGAGGCGTGCTGTTATTTATTTGTGGGAGGATACACGGGCAGGCAGTAGGATGGCAGACATGGAGTTGTCAGGTGTGCAGTGGTCTAAGATACAAGACATGTGTCAAGTCCTTCAGTGTTTTGAGGAATGCACACGGCTGGTTAGTGCAGACAACGCCGTAATAAGCATGAGCATCCCCCTAATGCGTCTGCTGATGCAAAGTTTGACGCACATAAAGGAGCAGGCGTCTGCACCAGAGGAAGAGGAAAGCCTTGATGACAGTCAGCCATTGTCTGGTCAGGGCAGTGTACAGGACGAGGTAGCGGGCGAAGAGGAGGTGGAGGACGAGGAGGATGATGGGGATGAGTATATTTTTAATGCCGAACCTTTCCCGGGGGCACAGGAAATTGGTTGCGTGTCACGGCCGGGTTCTGGTTTTTTGAGGGACACAAGTGACGTAGATTTGCCTGCAACTGCCCCTCAACCAATCACAACCGGAGATTTGACAACTGGAACTTTGGCCCACATGGCGGATTATGCCTTACGTATCCTAAAAAGGGACACACGCATTACGAAAATGATGAACGATGACGATTACTGGTTGGCCTGCCTCCTTGATCCACGCTATAAAGGCAAATTGCAAAATATTATGCCACATGAGAACTTGGAACTAATATTAGCAACCAAACAATCAACTCTTGTTGACCGTTTGCTTCAGGCATTCCCAGCACACAGCGCACGTGATCGTTCTCACACGAGCTCCAGGGGGCAGCAGACTAGGAGTGTTAGGGGTGCACACATCAGAAGTGGCGTTGGACAGAGGGGTTTTCTGACCAGGTTGTGGAGTGATTTTGCTATGACCGCAGACAGGACAGGTACTGCTGCATCAATTGAAAGTGACAGGAGACAACATTTGTCCAGTATGGTTACTAACTATTTTTCATCCCTTATCGATGTTCTCCCTCAACCGTCATTCCCATTTGATTACTGGGCCTCCAAATTAGACACCTGGCCAGAATTGGCAGAATATGCATTGCAGGAGCTTGCTTGCCCGGCAGCAAGTGTCCTATCAGAAAGAGTATTCAGTGCTGCAGGTTCAATATTAACCGAAAAAAGGACTCGTCTGGCTACCCAAAATGTTGACGATCTAACATTCATTAAAATGAACCACAACTGGATTTCGAAATCTTTTGCCCCACCTTGCCCGGCCGACACCTAGCTTTCCTATGAAAAGCTCTTGCCTGTGAATTACTTTTCTAATGTCTAATTTGCTGCAGCTGATTGTACAGCATACGACATGTTTACACCTCCCTAAATGGCAAAACTCCCCACACGGGGCCGTGGTATCGCGACTTGGCGCAAGCACCCGTGAGACTGCTGTTTGTCTGAAGAGGTGGGTGTGCTCGCTTTTGGTTGACGGCATTGCTACTGGGTCCCTCATAGTACAATGTAGTGTCTCTGGCGGTGGTGGTGCGCACCCAACGTCAGACACACCGTTGTAACATGAGGGGCCCTGGGGCGGTCCCGCCGGCCTCAAGAGAGTTCCCCCCTACCCCAGCTCAAAATGTGCTCTACCACGTGCAAAATTATGTCGCACAGCTCCACCAATCTTTAGTCTATTCGCTGACATCATTCAATGTCTGGCACTGACAATACAAATTTGTAGACATCTATGATGCAACTTAAAGTAGTCTGTGTCTGTGTCCTATATTGGCACCATTAAATAGTTACTGCCAAATTACTATGTCAGAAACTCAGTAGATGAGCCCACCCCTGTACCTAAGTATGCCACCTTTTTTTTTGTTTTGGTTGTTTTGCGAGACATTAACATCTATTTATATTTTGGGAGTACTGGGACAGACACTCCTTGCACTACTCCTCCACTCACCACCAAGCTGCCTGTGTATCCATGTAACCGCTGTAAAGCTGCCATGAGCCTATTGTTTGTTATTTTAGGCCTTTGATAGCCTGTCTGCGGTCCCTACTTTAAATACTCCTCCACTCATCACCAGCTGCCTGCCCGTGTATCCATGTAACCGCTGTAAAGCTGCCATGAGCCTATTGTTTGTTATTTTAGGCCTTTGATAGCCTGTCTGCGGTCCCTACTTTAAATACTCCTCCACTGACCACCAAGCTGCCTGCCCGTGTATCCATGTAACCGCTGTAAAACTGCCATGAGCCTATTGTTTGTTATTTTAGGCCTTTGATAGCCTGTCTGCGGTCCCTACTTTAAATACTCCTCCACTGACCACCAAGCTGCCTGCCCGTGTATCCATGTAACCGCTGTAAAACTGCCATGAGCCTATTGTTTGTTATTTTAGGCCTTTGATAGCCTGTCTGCGGTCCCTACTTTAAATACTCCTCCACTGACCACCAAGCTGCCTGCCCGTGTATCCATGTAACCGCTGTAAAACTGCCATAAGCCTATTGTTTGTTATTTTAGGCCTTTGATAGCCTGTCTGCGGTCCCTACTTTAAATACTCCTCCACTCACCACCAAGCTGCCTGTGTATCCATGTAACCGCTGTAAAGCTGCCATGAGCCTATTGTTTGTTATTTTAGGCCTTTGATAGCCTGTCTGCGGTCCCTACTTTAAATACTCCTCCACTCATCACCAGCTGCCTGCCCGTGTATCCATGTAACCGCTGTAAAGCTGCCATGAGCCTATTGTTTGTTATTTTAGGCCTTTGATAGCCTGTCTGCGGTCCCTACTTTAAATACTCCTCCACTGACCACCAAGCTGCCTGCCCGTGTATCCATGTAACCGCTGTAAAACTGCCATAAGCCTATTGTTTGTTATTTTAGGCCTTTGATAGCCTGTCTGCGGTCCCTACTTTAAATACTCCTCCACTCACCACCAAGCTGCCTGTGTATCCATGTAACCGCTGTAAAGCTGCCATGAGCCTATTGTTTGTTATTTTAGGCCTTTGATAGCCTGTCTGCGGTCCCTACTTTAAATACTCCTCCACTCACCACCAAGCTGCCTGTGTATCCATGTAACCGATGTAAAACTGCAGTATTTTGCTTATAAAAAAGAAAATACTGGAGAGATATCAAATGCAGACATTTTAACATTAAAAACAAAAACACATACAACAAAAAACTGGTACAGTACAAAAATTGGCCACCAGCTACAAAAACTTTCTCCTGCAAGTAGTTAACTGAAAGGTTTTTTTCCATTGAAAACACAGATATGGCATCCACCGAGTGTTGTCCTGTCGCGTCTTCTTTATATTATTGCCAAGAAGCTGCAACTGAATAAAGCTGAGCTTCTACCTTCTGCCTCTTATTAACTGCTTTTTTTTAAAAAAATTGTCCACCAGCTACAAAAACTTGCTCCTGCAAGTAGTTAACTGAAAGGTTTTTTTCCATTGAAAACACAGATATGGCATCCACCGAGTGTTGTCCTGTCGCGTCTTCTTTATATTATTGCCAAGAAGCTGCAACTGAATAAAGCTGAGCTTCTACCTTCTGCCTCTTATTAACTGCTTTTTTTTATAAAATTGGCTGTTCCGGCCTACTAAAGGTGTCTGTCTGCCCCTGCCTGGTGTTGTCCTCAACTGAATAAAGCTGAGCTTCAACCTTCTGTTCCAAATTACCATTTTTAAAAATGCAATTGGCTGTTCCGGCCTACTAAAGGTGAATGTCTGCCCCTGCCTGGTGTTGTCCTCAACTGAATAAAGCTGAGCTTCTACCTTCTGTTCCAAATTACCATTTTTAAAAATGCAATTGGCTGTTCCGGCCTACTAAAGGTGAATGTCTGCCCCTGCCTGGTGTTGTCCTCAACTGAATAAAGCTGAGCTTCTACCTTCTGTTCCAAATTACCATTTCTAAAAATGCCATTGGCTGTTCCGGCCTACTAAAGGTGAATGTCTGCCCCTGCCTGGTGTTGTCCTCAACTGAATAAAGCTGAGCTTCTACCTTCTGTTCCAAATTACCATTTCTAAAAATGCCATTGGCTGTTCCGGCCTACTAAAGGTGAATGTCTGCCCCTGCCTGGTGTTGTCCTCAACTGAATAAAGCTGAGCTTCTACCTTCTGTTCCAAATTACCATTTCTAAAAATGCCATTGGCTGTTCCGGCCTACTAAAGGTGTCTGTCTGCCCCTGCCTGGTGTTGTCCTCAACTGAATAAAGCTGAGCTTCAACCTTCAGTTCCAAATTACCATTTTTAAAAATGCAATTGGCTGTTCCGGCCTACTAAAGGTGAATGTCTGCCCCTGCCTGGTGTTGTCCTCAACTGAATAAAGCTGAGCTTCAACCTTCAGTTCCAAATTACCATTTTTAAAAATGCAATTGGCTGTTCCGGCCTACTAAAGGTGTCTGTCTGCCTCTGCCTGGTGTTGTCCTCAACTGAATAAAGCTGAGCTTCAACCTTCTGTTCCAAATTACCATTTTTAAAAATGCAATTGGCTGTTCCGGCCTACTAAAGGTGAATGTCTGCCCCTGCCTGGTGTTGTCCTCAACTGAATAAAGCTGAGCTTCTACCTTCTGCCTCTTACTAACTGCTGTTTTTTTAAAAAATTGGCTGTTCCGGCCTACTAAAGGTGTCTGTCTGCCCCTGCCTGGTGTTGTCCTCAACTGAATAAAGCTGAGCTTCTACCTTCTGTTCCAAATTACCATTTTTAAAAATGCAATTGGCTGTTCCGGCCTACTAAAGGTGTCTGTCTGGCCCTGCCTGGTGTTGTCCTCAACTGAATAAAGCTGAGCTTCAACCTTCTGTTCCAAATTACCATTTTTAAAAATGCAATTGGCTGTTCCGGCCTACTAAAGGTGAATGTCTGCCCCTGCCTGGTGTTGTCCTCAACTGAATAAAGCTGAGCTTCTACCTTCTGTTCCAAATTACCATTTTTAAAAATGCCATTGGCTGTTCCGGCCTACTAAAGGTGTCTGTCTGCCCCTGCCTGGTGTTGTCCTCAACTGAATAAAGCTGAGCTTCTACCTTCTGCCTCTTACTAACTGCTGTTTTTTTAAAAAATTGGCTGTTCCGGCCTACTAAAGGTGTCTGTCTGCCCCTGCCTGGTGTTGTCCTCAACTGAATAAAGCTGAGCTTCAACCTTCTGTTCCAAATTACCATTTTTAAAAATGCAATTGGCTGTTCCGGCCTACTAAAGGTGTCTGTCTGCCCCTGCCTGGTGTTGTCCTCAACTGAATAAAGCTGAGCTTCTACCTTCTGCCTCTTACTAACTGCTGTTTTTTTAAAAAATTGGCTGTTCCGGCCTACTAAAGGTGTCTGTCTGCCCCTGCCTGGTGTTGTCCTCAACTGAATAAAGCTGAGCTTCAACCTTCTGTTCCAAATTACCATTTTTAAAAATGCAATTGGCTGTTCCGGCCTACTAAAGGTGTCTGTCTGCCCCTGCCTGGTGTTGTCCTCAACTGAATAAAGCTGAGCTTCTACCTTCTGCCTCTTACTAACTGCTGTTTTTTTTAAAAATTGGCTGTTCCGGCCTACTAAAGGTGTCTGTCTGCCCCTGCCTGGTGTTGTCCTCAACTGAATAAAGCTGAGCTTCAACCTTCTGTTCCAAATTACCATTTTTAAAAATGCAATTGGCTGTTCCGGCCTACTAAAGGTGTCTGTATGCCCCTGCCTGGTGTTGTCCTCAACTGAACAAAGCTGAGCTTCCACATTCTGGCTTTCGCCCTATACTATCAGATATTAAACTGCATTTGGCCTACTAGTGTGGTTATGCCCTTGAAACAGTGTCTGCTGCTCTTGGGTTTGCTACTCCACTGAACAAAGCAATGCCGCCTGTTTAGTCCTGTTACCAATTTTGAACTGCATTTAGCCTACTTTATTCTTTGGCCCTATATCTGTTTCCTCCTCATCCTGCCCATTGCCCAGCCACTGCTAGATGAGTCTGCTGGTACATTGACCTAGACCACTACATTCCCCTTATACTCTACACAGCCAGAATCTGACCCTGCTGAAAGTAAGGTTCCCCTTCCCGCATGTTATACCACCTTACACAGGGACAGAGAGGAAGGTGCAGATGAAAGTGCAGGTTCCTTCATCAGGTGGGGGGGCATACTCGTTGGCGACGTCACTGGCACAGGGCCCCTCAGAGTACGCAAAAGTGTCGCTGCTGGTGGGAGGCGCCCCCGCCATGCAAACACACATCGCTGTACTTTGAGGGGCCCTGTGCCAGTGCCAATGCGAACGAGTGGGCCCCCCCTGCTTGCTCAGGATCACAGCACTTGCAACGTTGAAATACTTACCTTTCCCTGCAACACCGCCGTGACGTAGTCCGCATTTCCTGGGCCCACAAAAAACTTGAGCCGGCCCTACTCCCCCCACAACTTTTGCCAAATGACCCCCAATTCCCTATGCCCAACTATTATTATAAAGTTAATTAAGATTGACAAGCTTCAGAAACAAGAATGGATGTTTTTGGCATTAAAATGGGCACTGTAGGTGTTTTCCTGGCCTCCACTCACTGCCGACTATGCTTCCCCATTGACTTGCATTGGGTTTCGTGTTTCGGTCGATCCCCGACTTTTAGCGATAATCGGCCGACTGCACTCGACTCGACTCTGGACAAAATCGGGTTTCACAAAACCCGACTCGATCTTAAAAAAATGAAAGTCGCTCAACTCTACTCGTGACCATCCTCCTGGTCGTGGACAGAAAAAATCAGCAAAACGTCCCAGAAATGAAAGAACAACAGATAACGATGGCGGCGAAGGTAATGCAACAACAAACACCAGAGAAGGCGAATCTGAAGGAATACTAGTTTCAGCGGATGGTATTCAATGGAAACCTGTTGAAATTGGACAACACTTGCCTGGTAGGCGTGACAGCCAAAATATTCTTCGAGAAGCACCTGGCCCTACAGGATACGCCAGAAGAAATATCATTATCGATAGTCCTTTGAGCGCATGGCGTTTATTTTTTGATTCATATATATTGACACATATAAAGAACTGTACGCTTGCAGAAGCATGCAGGAACAATAATTTACAGTTTACTCTATCTGATGAGGAGCTAGATGCATTCATTGCGATATTCTATGCTCGTGGAATATCTGGCACGAACCGTCACTCGATTAGCAGTATGTGGTGTAATGACTGGGGAATACCGTTTTGCAAAGCGACAATGTCTAGGGACCGCTTTGTTAAAATTATGAGGTTTCTCAGATTTGATGAGAAATCTACTCGATCGGAGAGATTGCAAATGGACAAGTTTGCTCTATTTTCTACTGTGTGGGACAGGTTTATTGCAAATTGTATTGCGTGTTACAAACCTGGCCCATACATAACGGTGGATGAGCAACTTTTCCCAAGCAAAACTAGGTGTCCATTCACGCAGTACATGCCTTCCAAACCAGATAAATATGGCCACAAATATTGACTAGCTGTTGATAAGGAGAGCAAATATCTGGCAAATGGCTTCCCTTATCTAGGCAAAGATGACACACGCCGTGCTGAGGACCGTTTAGCTGACCATGTGGTAATGAAGTTATTGGACCCGTTTTTGAAAAAAGGTCGCAATGTTACAACCGATAATTATTTTACTTCAGTAAAATTAGCTAAACAGCTAAAAAGCAAAGGAACAACCATCGTGGGAACACTGAATAAGATAAGGCGAGAAGTGCCTAAAGAAATAAAATCCATGAAAGAGGAATTGTACAACACTAAAGTGTTTAGAAATGAAGACAATTTTACACTTACAGTATATCAAGGAAAGCCCAACAAAAATGTTGTCATTTTGAGTTCCGTCCATCCAGATGTTGTTGTTGCGTCTGATTCCGCTAAAAAAACTCCAGAAACGGTAAAGTTTTACAATGAAACAAAATATGGAGTAGATGTAGTGGATCAGATGGCACGAAAATATACCACACGAACATCCACAAGGAGATGGCCTGTTCATGCATTTGAAAATGCCTTAGACTTTGCGGGTATAAATGCATGTATAATATTCAAGGAGATTACCCACCAAAAAATGTCACGCAAGGCATTTTTGCAAACGCTTGTGAGAGAGTTGAGTGGTCCTTATGTCACAGATAGGGAAAAGGGTTCCACGTCCCAAGTTTCTACATGTTCAGAAGTGATGGTTCAAACAAAATTTTGCCAGATCAAAGAAAAGTGCAAGAAAAATAGATCTGTCGGCAATTGTAAGACTTGTGGTAAGTCTTTGTGTGGGCAATGTGCTGCCATAAATCAAAGGCAATGCCTAAAATGCGAAACACCAAATGTTTAGAAGGTGAATTCTGCGCCATATTTTCATTTTTATGCTCCTCCACCTACATTTTCTCTGCTTTTTGTTCTTCAGCTGTTGTTTATATGTGTGCACTTGAATAAAAAAAAAGTTTGAAAAACGTCTATTATAATTATTGTTATTTTCTGTAGAAAAATAAGAAAAGCAGAAAAAAAACAATCAAAAGCATTACTGTTGGATCTCACAATAATAATACATTACAAAAAATATAATTATTAATAAATAACCACAAATGAAACTCTAAAAATAAACGAAAACAAGCAAGGAGTCAAAATGACTCCTTTCAGTAGTTCTAGGCGGGGTCACGAGTCCAGTAGTCCTAGTGTTAAATAGAAATTGATGCCCATCTATTGGCTGGGAACACATTAGTGTAATGTACATGGTCCATTTAAGAGGAAACATAGCTCCCAGGACTAAAACTGAAACGTGGGGTACACAGACACATAGGGGGCGAAGATGAGGAGGTAGTGTGTGAATGGGAGACATTGAATTTCCTGTAAGTTAGGCACGAGGAAATCCCACAAATGACCAAGTCTGTAATGACAAGATATCACAAAGTCTGTAGCAAGAGGAAATGGTCCACTGTGTCAAAGGCAGATGGCAGGTCCAGGAGAAGAAGGAAGACAAACTTACGACACTTATATTTTGGGATTAGTAGGTCGTTGGTGACTTTAGTCAGGGCAGTTTCAGTGGAATTGTGTGGTCTGAAGACATATTGCAAGTGGTCAAAGAGGGAGCAAGAGGAGAAGTCGGAGGACAGTTCGAAATGGGCATATAGTTCCAGTAGTCTTGAAACATACAGGAGAAGTGAGATGGGGCAACAGATAGACAAAGAGGATGGGTCATGGTTGGGCTTTTTATGGATGGGTGTGATCGAAGTATCTTTGAATCAGAAGGGGAAGACATCAGTTGTTAGTGACAGGTTGAAAAGGTGGGTTAGGCTTGGGATGAAGACTGTTTTAAGGTTTGTAGTTAGGTGGAACAATATTGGGTCAAGTTCAAATGTGGTGGGGCAAAGTCTTCAGTTGAGATGAGAGGAGAGGAGGGGAAAGCTGGTGGATGGAGGGGAGAGTTGAAAGTACTGAATAGCTGTTTAGGGTTTGTGAGACAGGTATAATGTGAGAGATCAGAAGTATGTTTGTTTTGCTGCAGTGAAAAATTGTGCAGCATTTTTGCAACTTCTGTTACTGGGTGGATACTTCATGCTCTTTCTTTGGCAGCCACACAGCGGCATGCTTTGTAGATGAGGGCCAGAAGAAACATGTGCTCCAGTAGATGGCAAGCGATGCATCAAGTTTCCTCTGATCCTATTCCTCCACCTTAACATCAAACACAGTACACTCCTCAGAGGTGGCACCCAATTACCCGCATTTTCCCATATGTCACAACTTTCAAACCACCCAACTGACTGTAGGAAACCACAGATAGCTGAGTCTGCCAATCTCTTCACACATTCTTTGCCATGTGCATTGGAAGTGTACTCCAAACATTCACAGAGTCAAGTTGAGGAAATCATCTGCAACGATGCCCTAATTTTTTTTCAGTTTGATCCATGACCGGACAAAGTAGGGTCTGTGCAGAATCAAAACCCTTGTCAACAGACGTTAACTCCGTGGGTGGAGATGATCTTGATGAGACTCAGATACTAGAGGCACACGCAGACTGTCAGGGCAGGAAAAGGAGGAGGGTGACTCTCAGGGTGAGGAGTGGGAAAACAGAGAGGATGACAACAAGATAGTAGATCCCACTTTGCGTAAACCCAGAGGCATGCAGCTAAGTAGCTCAGCAGAGGAGGAGGAGGAAGACGAGGAGGTAACGTTACGGCTTCCCTCAGACACAAAGTTATTAGACCACGACAACAATGCATCCTCAGCTCCAACTCTGTCAGTAACCAGCAGCATTTGCGGGTCTGCAGTTGCCTGGCTTGGACCTTTTTTTTCAGACCACTAAAAATGACATAAATCATGTTATCTGCCACCTTTGCTAACCCCTTAATGACCGCCAATATGCATTTTTAATGGCAGTAGTTAAGGGTACTTAAACAAAAAGTGTATAGCGCCCCCAGAGTCAGAATTTCTCCAGGGTCTTGGCTGCCAGGGTTGGCTGCGACCCCAGAGAACATGATTCGGGTCGGTTTATCCGGGTTGCGATCGCCATTATTAACCGTATAACAGGACCGCAAAAAGAAGTGCAATTTGCCATTTAATTTCTCTCTCCTCAGATGTGACCGCACATCAGAGGAGCAAGAAATAGGGTCTCCAAATTCCCCCTGTACCTCCCAGTGTCCGCCAGTATGCCTGGGCCCACCATCATCCTCCTGCATCCCCCAGCGTCTTCTCCTGGAAAGAAAATGGCAGGCACATGTGCAGTGTGCCCACCGAGATCTGCCGGCCAGCATCCAGCAACAGTAGGGAGATTTTTCCTATTGGTTAATTTTGGTCACTGTGATAGACCCTATCACAGTGATCAAAATTAAAAAAATACTAAATAACTCCCCCTTTATCACCCCCTTAGTTAGGGAAAAATAATGAAATAAAGAAAATATATTTATTTCCATTTTCCCATTACAGTTACAGTTGAGCTAAAGTGAGTTGGGCTAAAGTTAGGGTTAGGGTTGGGATTAGGGTTAGGGTTGGAATTAGGGATAGGGTTGGGATTAGGGTTAGGGTTTGGATTAGGGTTAGGATTATGGTTAGGGTTAGGACTAGGGTTGAGATTAGGGTTAGGGTTGGGATTAAGGTTAGGGGTGTGTTGGGGTTAGGGTTGTGGTTAGGATTGAGATTAGGTTTAGGGTTGGGATTAGAGTTATGGTGGGGAATAGGGTTAGGGATGTGGTAAGGTGTGTTGAGGTTAGGTTTGTAATTAGGGTTAGGGTTAGGGTTGTGGTTAGTGTTATGGATAGAGTTATGGTTAGGGTTAGGGGTGTGTTGGGGTTAGGGTTGTGATTAGGGCTATGGTTAGGGTTGGGATTATTGTTAGGGGTGTGTTGGGGTTAGGGTTGGAGTTAGAATTGAGGGGTTTCCACAATTTAGCGACATCAGAGGGTCTCAAAACGCTACATGACGTTACCATTGATTCCAGCCAATTTTGCGTTCCAAAAGTCAAATGGTGCTCCCTCTCTTCTAAGCCCCGACGTGTGCCCAAACAGCAGTTTTCTCCCACATATAGGGTACCACCATACTCAGTACATATTGTACAACAACTTTTGGGGTACAATTTCTCCTATTACCGTAGTGAAAATAAAAAATGGGGGCTAAAAAATAATTGTTGTGGAAAAAAAATGATTTTTTATTTTCACGGCTCTGCGTTATAAACTTTAATGAAACACATGGGAGTTCAAAGTTCAGACAACACATCAAGATACGTTTCTTGGATGGTCTAGTTTCCAAAATGGGGTCACTGTAGGGGGTTTCTACTGTTTAGGCACATCAGGGGCTCTGCAAACGCAACATGACCCCCGCAGACAAGTCTATCAAAGTCTGCATTCCAAAATGGCACTCCTTCCCTTCCTAGCTCTGCCATGCGCCCAAACAGTGGTCTCCCCACACATATGGGGTATCAGCATACTCAGGACAAATTGCACAGGACTTTTGGGGTCCAATTTCTTTTGTTACCCTTGGCAAAATAAAAAAAAAATTGGGGGTGAAAAGATCATTTTTGTGGAAAATATATATTTTTAATTTCCACGGCTCTATGTTATAAGCTTCTATGAAGCACCTGGGGGTTCAAAATGCTCACCACACATCTAGATTAGCTCCCTGGGGGTCTGTTTTCCAAAATGGGGTCACTTGTGGGGGTTTCTACTGTTTAGGTACATAAGGCTTTGGATTAGGGTTAGGATTAGAGTTAGGGTTAGGATTAGGATTGAGATTAGGGTTAGGGCTGGGATTAGGGTTAGGTTTGTGGTTAGGGTTAGGGTTGGGATTAGGGCTAGGGTTGTGTTGGGGTTCGGGCTGTGGATAGGGTTGAAATTAGGTTTTGGGTTGGGATTATGGTTAGGGTTGGGATTAGGGTTAAGGGGTTGTTATGGTTAGGTTTGTGGTTAGGGTTGGGATTAGGGTTAGGGTTGTGATTAGGCTTATGGTTAGGGTTGGGATTAGGGTTAGGGGTGTGCTGAGGTTAGGGTTGTGGTTAGGGTTATGGTTAGGGGTGTGTTGGAGTTAGGGTTGTGATTAGGGTTGAGGATAGGGTTGTGATTAGGGTTATGGTTAGGATTGGTATTAGAGTATGTTGAAGTTAGGGTTGGAGTTAGAATTGAGGGGTTTTCACTGTTTAGGGACATTAGGGGGTCTCTAAATGTGACATGGTGCCACCATTTATTCCAGCCATATTTGCGTTCAAATAGTCAAAGGGTGCTCCCTCTCTTCTGAGCTCTGCCGTGCGCCCAATAAGTGGTTTACCCCCACATATGGGGCATCAGCGTACTCAGGACAAATTGGACAACTTTTGGGTTCCAATTTCTCCTTTTACCCTTGGGAAAATAAAAAATTGGGGGCTAAAATATAATTTTTGTGGAAAAAAAATGATTTTTTATTTTGATGGCTCTACGTTATAATCTTCTGTGAAGCACTTGGAGGTTCAAAGTGCTCACCACACATCTGGATAAGCTCTTGGGGGATCTAGTTTCCAAAATGGTGTCAATTGTTGGGGGTTTCCACTGTTTAGGCACATCAGGGGATCTCCAAACCTGACATGCGTCCGATCTCAATTCCAGCCAATTCTGCATTGGAAAAGTCAAAAGCCGCTCCTTCCATTCCAAGCTCTGCTGTGCACCCAAACAGTGGTTTACCCCATATATGTTGTATCGCCGTACTCAGGACAAATTGTTTTGGTTCATATTCTCTTTTTACACTTGTGAAAATAAAAATATTGGTTCTGAAGTAAAATGTTTGGATATTTTCTGTCATGTACACCCCTCAAAGTGACTTTAAATGTGAGATGGTCCCTAAAAAAATGGTTTTGTAATTTTTTTTGTAAAAATTAGAAATCGCTGTTCAAATGTAACCCTTATAACTTCCTAAGAAAAAATGTGGTTCCAAAATTTGCTGATGTAAAGTAGACATGTGGGAAATGTTATGTATTAAGTATTTTGTATGACATCTCTCTGATTTAAATGCATAAAAATTCAAAGTTTGAAAATTGCAAAATTTAAAAAATGTTCACCATATTTCTGCTTTTTTCATAAATAAATGCAGGTAATAACGAAGAAATTTTAACACTTTCAAAAAGTGCAATATGTCGCAAAAAAAATTTCAGAATCAGCGGGATCTGTTAAAGCGTTCCAGAGTTATAACCACATAAAATGACAGTGGTCAGAATTGAAAAAATTGGCCAGGTCATTAAGCTGCAAATTAGCTCTGTCACTGAGGGGTGAAAAACTAAAGAGTAGAGGTTGATGGGGAAATCAGGGACCACCTTTATATATTCTTATAATTCATACACACATTCAGAATATGTCTGAACATGTCCAAGCTTTGCTAAGTCATTCTGCTGACAAGTGATTATCAATTAGAACTGCTGAGATAGTTAGGCCTAATCAGATAGAACCTTACCCCTGTACGTGTCTGAACCCAAGTTACCTCTTATGTAAGAATCACCTGATGAATTAAAAATGATCTCATATGTAACAAACAGTTGATTTGCTCTCAAACATAATGTACACACCTACTGAAAAGTGTATATAACTGCATGTAACCAGTAAACGTCATGGCTTGGAACAGATTCACATCTGTCTCTGTCCATCATTTCCCTGGAGAACCCACACATCTGGCAGCCATCCAATATCCCTGAGGGGATGACTTGCAGAGCACCCCAACATTTCTGGCTTCCCTGGGTGGGCGGCCCAACGGAAGATCACCAATATCTGATGCCCGGCAAACCGCAGACCTGAGACCAAGGACACACAGACAATCCATGGAAAGGTAAGAACCATTAGCTTCTTACAAAATCTCTCTGTGTCTCCCTCTGTCTCATAATCTGCAGCCGCGCTCTGGGTATGTTATAGTCAGATCTTTCTACAAGGTCGCCCATATTGTTTGGGAAAGAACCATAGAATATCCAAGTGATATTTGAAAGGCACATTGGATTGGTCAATTTTATGTGCTGCTATATCTGTTATATGTCTTGTTATATGTCTAGAATATGACTGAACAGTGAGTGAGTGTGTGATTCACCCATGAGGAGACGTCCTTTTGGGGAGCTGGTTGAATCGGGATAGGGCCTCTGCAGTTCCCTCTAGCGACCCTACGGGACACTCTGGGTCAGAGGTCACTGTTACGTCCGTCTGTCTGTCTTGTGTACGCATAAAAACTGCCCCCATATGGTGCTAGTAGATCGGGAGAGAATTTTTATCGCATTAATCTGCCTGCTGTTAGATAGTTATGTTCTCTGGTTAATATATAGGGTTCCTGTGTATGCCATATTAAGTCTGAAGGAGGTGCCCTTAGGCTACGTTCACATTTGCGTTGTGCGCCGCAGCGTCGGTGACGCAACACACAATGCAAATGTAAACGCATGCACAACGCAGCGTCCATTTTTGCATGGTTTTGGGCGCAGAAAAAACTGCAACTTGCTGCGCCCTCTGCGCCCTGATGCATGCACCACAGTGACGCATGCATCACAAAACGCAAGTGCAAGCATGTCCATGCGCCCCCATGTTAAATATAGGGGCGCATGACACATGCGGTGACGCTGCAGCGCCCGACGCTGCGGCGCCGAACGCTAATGTGAACGTAGCCTTAGATAGACCAGGAGGCCTGAGTGGGATTAGTGAGTGATGCTGCGGCGGTCACAAGGGCCAAATCACTAATCATTATCCCCGCAGTCCGCACGCCTATTGGCTGAGTATTTAGCATAGGTTATGAGCGGAGAAGGGGAATTGCGTTTCTACATACCTGAACTGTGAGAGCAGTGTAGGTTAGAAAGTGTAGATAGTTTGGGTAGGAAATAAAGGCAGTGAGAAGTGGGCACAATAGAGGCTACACATGAGTAGAGCAGTGAGTTGTCAGCATAACCAGAGAATGCAGAATATTAGGCAGATAACAGAGAACACTAGATAATGCAGATGTGATATCAGGCAGTAAGGAAGGGCAGGTCATAGTACACAGATAAGGGAAGACAGTGAGAGCTAGGTAGCTGCTGAGTGAATAAATGTGTATGTCAGAGAGTGATTGATATATGAGACTCTCTGCTTGATAGTGTTGAGCGATACCTTCCGATATTCGAAAGTATCGGTATCGGATTGGATCGGCCGATACCGGCAAAATATCGGATATCGCCGATACCTGATACCAATACAAGTCAATGGGACACAAATATCGGAAGGTATCCTGGATGGTTCCCAGGGTCTGAAGGAGAGGAAACGCTCCTTCAGGCCCTGGGATCCATATTCATGTAAAAAATAAAGAATAAAAATAAAAAATATGGATATACTCACTCTCGGACGGCCCCTGGCTGTCAGCGCTGCAAGCGTCTGCCTCCGTTCCTAAGAATGTAGAGTGAAGGACCTTCGATGACATCGCGGCTTGTGATTGGTCGCGTGACCGCTCATGTGACCGCTCACGCGACCAATCACAAGCCGCGACGTCATCGCAGGTCCTACACTCACTGCATTCTTAGGAACGGAGGCTGCCGGTTACACCGCTAAGGTCCAGGGTCCGCCAGAGGGGTGAGTATATCCATATTTTTTATTTTTATTCTTTATTTTTTACATGAATATGGATCCCAGGGCCTGAAGGAGAGTCTCCTCTCCTCCAGACCCTGGGAACCACACACTGGGAACTTCCAATTCCGATTTCCGATATCACAAAAATATCGGAACTCGGTATCGGAATTCCGATACAGCAAATATCGGCCGATACCCGATATTTGCAGTATCGGAATGCTCAACACTACTGCTTGACCATTGTATGCCACGTGAATGCTATAAGGATTTAAGAATAAAAATCCTGCTTGTATAAGGGAGTCCAACTAGGTGTGATCCTTGGTCAACTGGTACCAGGATAAAACAAAGGAACACTAACAAGTAAAACGCATAGTCACACGTGTATGTATGAGATAAGCTGAAACCAAATATTTGTTACCTTTCTAACTGATATTTGGGGAAGTTGCAAGTGAAATAACTGTGCTGAATGCTCTGCAGAGTGTATCAGATTCCAGACGGTCAGGTCTTTCACGCCAAGCGTATATGTGTTGGAAACAGAGCTCCTTTCTGACACATAAATACGTATATAGCTTTTGATGTTTTTGTTATATGGAAAATAGTACCAAATTGTCCTGAAGGCTTTGCATTTATTTTTCCGGGACTTTTTTGTATTTGCATGGTGTGTAGGAATTAGGATTACTTGGAATATCATAAAAAGCTGACCCCTAGCACATATTCTGTAAATGTCGTGCCCTGATTGTAAAGTGGGGCTGATGCTGGTGATCTCACCAGAAGGGTGGTGGATTGTGAAAACCGTGCATCCCGGTTATAGCCAAGAGAACACTGGGTTTGGACCTCTGTCAGAAAGATTTTCTGAGTTGAAAGTGTTCCGCCTTAATGTTCACGGGACCATTCTGTGGACCCCTGGAACCTTGCTGAGTCACATAGAGGACAATAATCTCTGGTATCCCAGTAACATACCATTCAGGTGCCCCCTGAACAGAGGGAGACCAGAAGATTATATCCAGATTGCAAAACACTTTCCTCTCCTCTGTGGGTTTAGAATGTAGAGCTGGTTGTTTCTGTCACACGGACAGATCAATAGAGGGTAATGTCATGTTGATTTAGAATGTAAAAGCATGTTGATAAGTGAAATCAAATGTATGGTTGTTAAAGAAATGTTCACTGTAGACTGATAACAGATATTGTTGCAAGAAACTGCAAGTGTCTTGAAAGCAAGAACTCCGAGAGTAATAAAATGTGTCTAAGATAAGACAGCCCAGTAAAGTACAAAAACTTGGCACTCTGCCAACTGTCAAAAATTTGCACATAGGGTCTATGCACCAATGTACATGCTACCCTATAAACAAAACCCTATAAACAAAATTTTCTGTTTTTGCTTGGTTAATAAGTCGTTGAAGTTTCAAATTTTTGGCTATGAGCCAGAAAACTTTTTTTTTCCCTTTCTTGGTCTTTGAATCCAGCTACTCTCCAACACTGAGGTAGTGGATTCAAAAGGGGGAGGAGTACTAGTAAATTACTGTGTTTTTGCTGTTTTTGCAAATTGTATAGCCCTTATGGCTCAAGAAATTGCAGATTTCTCACATGTCTCTCGTGTACCTCTCATTAATCCAGATGTTGAGCTTTTTGTAGATGGTGGAAGGAGCATTGGAAAGGACGGATGGCTCTACACTGGGTATACAGTGATCACAGCATGAGGTAATAAAAGCAGAACCACTCCCTCCTCACATGTCCACATGGGAGGTGGGGTTGATGGCACTCATTGAGGCGCTTAGAGGGGCTGAAGGGAAACGATACAAGATTAATGTGACATCAGGATATCTTTTGAGAGTGACCCATGATTTTGGCCCCATATGGAGGGCAAGAGGTTTTCTTACAGACACAAGTACTCCGGTCAAACACTGGCAACTCCTTAAGCAGGTGATGGATGCACTACTGCTCTCGAAAGAGGTTGCTATAGTTGAGGTAAGGACACACAGGAAGGCTCTCTACCAACAAGGCATGAGGCATGAGCAAGGAGGACCAAGCAGCCAAGGAAGCTGCAAGAACGCACAGGCGACATGAGACCCCTGGGGCACCTCTACAGACCATGGTAAGCGCGGAGTATAACCAGTTGACTATAAGTATCTTGAAGGCTCTGACTCGAGAATCCACCGGGGAGGAGTCAAAGGTCTGGTCGCAGAGTGGTACCCGGGACCATGCAGGTTTGTGGAGGGTGGGACAGCGGGTGTGTCTGCCAAGATCTTTGTGCTCTTTGACGACCCAAGAGGCTCACAATCCAATGCAATGGTCCAAGGATATATGTGCCATGGTAGATGAGAGGGTCACTCACAATTTCATAATGCTTCCTTTTGTATTCTACTCAGGCATGTACCCCATTGCACAACACAGGTAGTATAGGCAATGCACCACAGACACATGCCCAAGCCTCTCTACACGTTTCAATGACTGCAAAGTGACTTCATACAACTACCTCCAGGTAGGAATGTATGTGCTCGTGTGTGTTGATCTCTTCCCAGGGTGACCGGAAGTCTTCCAGATGGCAAAAAGCTACGACAGCAGGGAGGTAACACAAAATGGTATGCAACTGAGGCCACACAGGAAAAATGTCCTCTTTTAAGGCAACCATGTAGCTGTGTCCAGAGCCTCAGGGAGAGACTGTTGCTTATGCATGAATAAGTTTTTGATTCTGTTCCAGGAGGTTGGGTAGTAATCCAAAGACACGCAAGGAGACCACTGGAGCTTGAATCTCACGGTTCTCTCACCACATCTACATCTGTACCGCTTGAGGGAGACCCTGCTTGGAATCATGCAAGCCAGTGTATGGTCCGGGAGTGGAAGAATGATAATCCTGCTCCTGATAATGTTGACAGCCTCACCTCAAGAAAGACGGATACCTATGCTAACTATGGATGTCTCAGGGACACCAACAATGTGGTTTGACACGTCTGAGAAATCTGCTACTTTTAGATTTGACTTTTGTAAGATAGTGAAATGTCAATGGAATCTTACATTTGGGAGAAAGAGCAGTAACCCTAATTATACATTTTTAAGGACAATCGAAGGGGCTGTGGTATATATCTGTGTAACCAGGCCAGGGAATGAGAACTGTGCTTCATGGTCTGACGCAGCTTGGAATACGGGAAACCCATGGGGATATGAGCCAGAGGAAGCCAAAACTAGCCTTAGTGCATCAGGGAAGTCTCTTCTTCAGAGGATGTACATTACAACTATGCGGGGCAGATGGGACTGTAAAATAGAGGATCTCTCTGCCGGATCATCCTGCAACCCCTGTTGTGAATTCTGTTCTCGAGCTCCCTCCTGTGGTTATGAATGGTACTTCGGCAAGTTCTGTTCATGGACTCCCTCTGGTGGCTGTGAGTGGAGCTGCTGGTTCTGAGATTCATTCTCCAGCTGATCTCGTTGAGGCCTTGGCTGGCTGCTCTATTTAACTCCACTCAGATCATTACTTGATGCCAGCTGTCAATGTCCTAGTACTGGTTCAGTTCTCTTGGATCTTTCAGATGACCTGTCTACTTCAGCAAAAGCTAAGTCCCTGCTAGCTTATTTGTTACCACTGTTTTTTTTTGTCCAGCTTGCTATAATGATTTTGTCCTGTTAGCTGGAAGCTCTGGGATGCAGAGTGGCACCACCGCGCCGTGAGTCGGTGCGGTGGTTTCTTTTGCACACTCTGCGTGGTTTTTTGTTAGTTTTTATGCTGACCGCAAAGATACCTTTTCTGTCTTCAGTCTGTTTAGTTAAGGCTGGCCTCCTTTGCTGAAACCTATTTCATTCCTGTGTTTGTGACTTCCATCTTAACTCACAGTCAATATATGTGGGGGGCTGCCTATTTCTTTGGGGAATTTCTCTGAGGCAAGGTAGGCTGTATTTTCTATCTTTAGGGGTAGTTAGCTCTTAGGCTGTGAACAGGCATCTAGGCAGAGTCAGGAACGCTCCACGGCTATTTCTAGTTGTTGTGATAGGATTAGGACTTGCGGTCAGCAGAGCTCCCACTTCCCAGAGCTCGTCCTGTAATACTAGTTTGCTCATCTGGTCATTTCTAGTGCTCCTAACCACCAGTTCAATCATAACAGCACAGCTGGCCCACAAAGTGTTAATGCATCTCAATAGAGGGATAAGAGAAGTTCTGAGACCATTTTTTTTTCCCTCTGCAGTGTGTTTTGTTTCTCTTTTCCCCTAAATCTCTGGGTGGTTCAGGACACAGGTGTAGATATGGACATTCAAGGTCTGTCCTCTTGTGTGGATCAACTCTGTTATGACCCCAATGGCGAGGGTCTCAGAGGAACGTGGAAGTCTGCAGAATACAAAAATCCAGCTCATAGGGCAGTGGTAACTGGGTTGACCATATATCTACTCCTAACGCCAACACTAGAAGTAGCCGGGGATCATTCCTACGTTGATTCTAGATGACACGCGCCAGCCGGAGAATCTAGCTACCCCTAGTAGAGGAAAACAAAGACCTTTCTTGCCTCCAGAGAAGGGGACCCCAAAGCTGGATAGAAGCCCCCCACAAATAATGACGGTGAGGTAAGAGGAAATGACAAACACAGAAATGAACCAGGTTTAGCACAGAGAGGCCCGCTTACTGATAGCAGAATAAAGAAAGGTAACTTATATGGTCAACAAAAACCCTATCAAAATCCACACTGGAAATTCAAGAACCCCCGAACCGTCTAACGGTCCGGGGGGAGAACACCAGCCCCCTAGAGCTTCCAGCAAAGGTCAGGATATAGATTTGGAACAAGCTGGACAAAAATACAAAACCAAAACAAATAGCAAAAAGCAAAAGGCAGACTTAGCTGATATAACTGGAACCAGGATCAGTAGACAAGAGCACAGCAGACTAGCTCTGATAACTACGTTGCCAGGCATTGAACTGAAGGTCCAGGGAGCTTATATAGCAACACCCCTAACTAACGACCCAGGTGCGGAAAAAAGGAATGACAGAAAAACCAGAGTCAAAAAACTAGTAACCACTAGAGGGAGCAAAAAGCAAATTCACAACAGTACCCCCCCCTTAGTGAGGGGTCACTGAACCCTCACCACGACCACCAGGGCGATCAGGATGAGCGGCATGAAAGGCACGAACTAAATCGGCCGCATGAACATCAGAGGCGACCACCCAGGAATTATCCTCCTAACCATAGCCCTTCCACTTGACCAGGTACTGAAGCCTCCGCCTGGAGAGGCGAGAATCCAAGATCTTCTCCACCACGTACTCCAACTCGCCCTCAACCAACACCGGAGCAGGAGGCTCAGCAGAAGGAACTACAGGCACAATGTACCGCCGCAACAAGGACCTATGAAATACATTGTGAATAGCAAACGACACAGGAAGATCCAGACGAAAAGATACAGGATTAAGGATTTCCAATATCTTGTAAGGCCCAATAAAACGAGGTTTAAATTTGGGAGAGGAGACCTTCATAGGAACAAAGCGGGAAGAAAGCCACACCAAATCCCCAACGCGTAGTCGGGGACCCACACCGCGGCGGCGGTTGGCAAAGCGCTGAGCCCTCTCCTGTGACAACTTCAAGTTGTCCACCACATGATTCCAGATCTGCTGCAACCTATCCACCACAGAATCCACCCCAGGACAGTCAGAAGGCTCCACATGACCCGAAGAAAAGCGAGGATGGAAACCAGAGTTGCAGAAAAAAGGCGAAACCAAGGTGGCGGAACTAGCCCGATTATTAAGGGCAAACTCAGCCAACGGCAAGAATGTCACCCAATCGTCCTGATCAGCAGAGACAAAACACCTCAAATAAGCCTCCAAAGTCTGATTGGTTCGCTCCGTCTGTCCATTAGTCTGAGGATGGAAAGCAGACGAAAACGACAAATCAATGCCCATCCTACTACAAAAGGATCGCCAGAACCTGGAAACGAACTGGGATCCTCTGTCTGACACAATATTCTCAGGGATGCCGTGCAAACGAACCACGTTCTGGAAAAACACAGGAACCAGATCGGAAGAGGAAGGCAGCTTAGGCAAAGGAACCAAATGGACCATCTTGGAGAAGCGATCACATATCACCCAGATAACGGACATGCCCTGAGATAGCGGAAGATCAGAAATTAAATCCATGGAGATATGTGTCCAAGGTCTCTTCGGGACAGGCAAGGGCAAGAGCAAACCGCTGGCACGAGAACAGCAAGGCTTAGCTCGAGCACAAGTCCCACAGGACTGCACAAATGACCGCACATCCCTTGACAAGGAAGGCCACCAAAAGGACCTGGCCACCAGATCTCTGGTGCCAAAAATTCCCGGGTGACCTGCCAACACCGAGGAATGAACCTCGGAAATGACTCTGCTGGTCCACTTATCCGGGACAAACAGTCTGTCAGGTGGACAAGACTCAGGCCTATCAGCCTGAAATCTCTGCAACACACGTCGCAGATCCGGAGAAATAGCTGACAAGATAACTCCATCTTTAAGAATACCAACAGGATCAGCGACTCCAGGAGCATCAGGCACAAAGCTCCTAGAAAGAGCATCGGCCTTCACATTCTTTGAACCTGGTAAATACGAGACAACAAAATCAAAGCGGGAGAAAAACAATGACCAGCGGGCCTGTCTCGGATTAAGGCGTTTAGCAGACTCGAGATACATCAGATTTTTGTGATCAGTCAAGACCACCACACGATGCTTAGCACCCTCGAGCCAATGACGCCACTCCTCAAATGCCCATTTCATGGCCAACAACTCCCGATTGCCCACATCATAATTTCGCTCGGCAGGCGAAAATTTCCTAGAGAAAAAGGCACAAGGCTTCATAACAGAGCAACCAGGGCCTCTCTGCGACAAAACGGCCCCTGCCCCAATCTCCGAAGCATCCACCTCAACCTGAAAGGGAAGTGAGATGTCAGGCTGGCACAAAACAGGCGCCGAAGTAAACCGGCGTTTCAACTCCTGGAAAGCCTCCACGGCAGCAGGAGCCCAGTTAGCTACATCGGAGCCCTTCTTGGTCATATCCGTCAAAGGTTTCACAATGCTAGAAAAATTAGCGATAAAACGACGGTAGAAGTTAGCGAAGCCCAAGAACTTCTGAAGACTCTTAACTGACGAGGGCTGAGTCCAATCAAGAATAGCTCGGACCTTGACTGGGTCCATCTCCACAGCAGAAGGGGAAAAAATGAACCCCAAAAAGGGAACCTTCTGTACACCAAAGAGACACTTTGAGCCCTTGACAAACAAAGAATTTTCACGCAAAATTTTAAAGACCAACCTGACCTGCTCCACATGCGAATCCCAATTATCAGAAAAAACCAAAATATCATCCAGATAAACAATCAAAAATTTATCCAGATACTTCCGGAAAATGTCATGCATAAAGGACTGAAAAACTGAAGGCGCATTGGAGAGCCCAAAAGGCATCACCAAGTACTCAAAATGACCTTCGGGCGTATTGAATGCGGTTTTCCATTCATCACCTTGCTTAATGCGCACAAGGTTGTACGCACCACGAAGGTCTATCTTGGTGAACCACTTGGCACCCTTAATCCTGGCAAACAAGTCAGACAACAGCGGCAAAGGATACTGAAATTTGACAGTGATCTTATTTAAAAGCCGATAATCAATACAAGGTCTCAAAGATCCGTCCTTTTTTGCCACAAAAAAGAATCCCGCACCAAGAGGGGAAGAAGACGGACGAATATGTCCTTTTTCCAGAGACTCCTTGATATATGAACGCATAGCGGTATGTTCAGGTACCGACAGATTAAACAGTCTTCCCTTAGGAAATTTACTGCCTGGGATCAAATCTATAGCACAGTCACAGTCCCTATGAGGAGGCAGTGCACTGGACTCAGACTCACTGAAGACATCCTGATAATCAGACAAATACTCCGGAACTTCCGAAGGCGTAGAAGAAGCAATAGACACAGGCAGGGAATCCTCATGAATACCACTACAGCCCCAACTTGAGACTGACATAGCCTTCCAGTCCAGGACTGGATTATGGGTCTGTAACCATGGCAGCCCTAAAACGACCAAATCATGCATTTTATGTAAAACCAGGAAACGTATCACCTCGCGGTGTTCAGGAGTCATGCACATGGTAACCTGAGTCCAATACTGCGGTTTATTTGCTGCCAATGGTGTAGCATCAGTACCCCTAAGAGGAATAGGATTTTCTAATGGTTCAAGAGTAAATCCACAGCGCTTAGCAAATGAGAGATCCATGAGACTCAGAGCAGCCCCTGAATCTACAAACGCCCTGACAGGATAAGATGACAGTGAGCAAATCAAAGTTACAGACAGAATAAATTTAGGTTGCAAATTACCAACGGTGACAGGACTAACAACCTTAGCAATACGTTTAGAGCATGCTGAGATAACATGTGTAGAATCACCACAGTAGTAGCACAAGCCATTCCGGCGTCTATGAATTTTCCGCTCATTTCTAGTCAGGATTCTATCACATTGCATTAAATCAGGTGTCTGTTCAGACAACACCATGAGGGAATTTGCGGTTTTTCTATCACATTGCACCGAATTAGGTGTCTGTTCAGACAACACCATGAGGGAATTTGCGGTTTTGCGCTCCCGCAACCGCCGGTCAATTTGAATAGCCAGTGCCATAGTATCATTCAGACCTGTGGGAATGGGAAAACCCACCATAACATTCTTAATGGCTTCAGAAAGGCCATTTCTAAAATTAGCGGCCAGTGCACACTCGTTCCAATGTGTCAGCACGGACCATTTCCGAAATTTTTGGCAATACACTTCAGCCTCGTCCTGCCCCTGAGACATAGACAGCAAGGCCTTTTCTGCCTGAATCTCAAGATTGGGTTCCTCATAAAGTAAACCGAGCGCCAGAAAAAACGCATCAAGATCAGCCAATGCCGGATCTCCTGGCGCCAGCGAAAAAGCCCAATCCTGAGGGTCGCCCCGTAAGAACGAAATAACAATTTTTACTTGCTGAGCAGAATCTCCTGATGAACAGGGTCTCAGGGACAAAAACAATTTACAATTATTCACGAAATTCCTAAACTTAAACCTGTCTCCGGAAAACAGTTCAGGAATCGGTATTTTAGGTTCTGACCTAGGATTTCTGATAACATAGTCTTGTATGCCCTGCACACGAGTAGCCAGCTGGTCCACACTTGTAATCAAGGTCTGGACATTCATGTCTGCAGCAAGCATAGCCACTCTGAGGTAAAGGGGAAGGAGAAAAAAAAAAACTCACAATCTTCTTTCTTATAATCCCTCTTCTGCAATGCATTAAACATTTAATACTGGCCTGGCAAACTGTTATGACCCCAATGGCGAGGGTCTCAGAGGAACGTGGAAGTCTGCAGAATACAAAAATCCAGCTCATAGGGCAGTGGTAACTGGGTTGACCATATATCTACTCCTAACGCCAACACTAGAAGTAGCCGGGGATCATTCCTACGTTGATTCTAGATGACACGCGCCAGCCGGAGAATCTAGCTACCCCTAGTAGAGGAAAACAAAGACCTTTCTTGCCTCCAGAGAAGGGGACCCCAAAGCTGGATAGAAGCCCCCCACAAATAATGACGGTGAGGTAAGAGGAAATGACAAACACAGAAATGAACCAGGTTTAGCACAGAGAGGCCCGCTTACTGATAGCAGAATAAAGAAAGGTAACTTATATGGTCAACAAAAACCCTATCAAAATCCACACTGGAAATTCAAGAACCCCCGAACCGTCTAACGGTCCGGGGGGAGAACACCAGCCCCCTAGAGCTTCCAGCAAAGGTCAGGATATAGATTTGGAACAAGCTGGACAAAAATACAAAACCAAAACAAATAGCAAAAAGCAAAAGGCAGACTTAGCTGATATAACTGGAACCAGGATCAGTAGACAAGAGCACAGCAGACTAGCTCTGATAACTACGTTGCCAGGCATTGAACTGAAGGTCCAGGGAGCTTATATAGCAACACCCCTAACTAACGACCCAGGTGCGGAAAAAAGGAATGACAGAAAAACCAGAGTCAAAAAACTAGTAACCACTAGAGGGAGCAAAAAGCAAATTCACAACACAACTCACTGCAAGGGTGCAAGGCATTCAAGATTATGTAGTTCAGAACCCGATGTTAGAACCCAGAATTCCAATTCCTGATTTGTTTTCTGGGGATAGATCTAAGTTCCTGAATTTCAAAAATAATTGTAGACTGTTTTTTGCTTTGAAACCCCGCTCCTCTGGTGACCCCATTCAGCAAGTAAAAATCATTATTTCTTTGCTGCGTGGCGACCCTCAAGACTGGGCATTTTCCCTTGCGCCAGGAGATCCTGCATTGCGTAATGTAGATGCGTTTTTTCTGGCGCTTGGATTGCTTTATGATAAACCAGATTCAGTGGATCAGGCAGAGAAAATTTTGCTGGCTTTGTGTCAGGGTCAGGATGAAGCAGAGGTATATTGTCAGAAGTTTAGAAAGTGGTCTGTGCTTACTCAGTGGAATGAATGTGCCCTGGCGGCAATTTTCAGAAAGGGTCTTTCTGAAGCCCTTATGGATGTTATGGTGGGATTCCCCACGCCTGCTGGTCTGAATGAGTCTATGTCCTTGGCCATTCAGATCGATCGACGCTTACGTGAGCGCAAAAATGTGCACCATTTGGCGGTGTTTTCTGAGCAGAGGCCTGAGCCTATGCAATGTGACAGGACCTTGACCAGAGCTGAACGGCAAGAGTACAGACGTCAGAACGTCAGAATGGGCTGTGTTTTTACTGTGGTGACTCCACTCACGCTATCTCTGATTGTCCTAAGCGCACTAAACAGTTCGCTAGGTCTGCCACCATTGGTACAGTACAGCCAAAATTTCTTTTGTCCGTTACTATGATTTGCTCTTTGTCGTCCTATTCTGTTATGGCATTTGTGGATTCAGGCGCTGCCCTAAATTTGATGGACTTGGAGTTTGCCAGGCGCTGTGGTTTTTTCTTGGAGCCCTTACAGTATCCTATTCCATTGAGAGGAATTGATGCTACACCTTTGGCCAAGAATAAGCCTCAGTACTGGACTCAATTGACCATGTGCATGGCTCCTGCACATCAGGAGGATATTCTCTTTTTGGTGTTGCATAATCTGCTTGATGTGGTCGTTTTGGGTTTGCCATGGCTACAGGTCCATAATCCAGTATTGGATTGGAAATCAATGTCTGTATCCAGCTGGGGTTGTCAAGGGGTACATGGGGATGTCCCATTGTTGTCTATTTCATCTTCCCATCCTTCTGAAGTCCCTGAGTTCTTGTCAGATTACCGGGATGTATTTGATGAGCCCAAATCCAGTGCCCTACCTCCTCATAGAGATTGCGATTGTGCTATTAATTTGATTCCTGGTAGTAAGTTTCCGAAGGGCCGACTGTTCAATTTATCTGTACCAGAACACGCTGCAATGCGGAGTTATATAAAGGAGTCCTTGGAGAAAGGGCATATTCGCCCGTCATCGTCACCGTTGGGAGCAGGGTTCTTTTTTGTGGCCAAGAAGGATGGTTCTCTGAGACCTTGTATAGATTATCGCCTTCTCAATAAAATCACCGTCAAATTTCAGTACCCTTTGCCGCTACTGTCTGATTTGTTTGCTCGGATTAAGTGAGCTAGCTGGTTCACCAAGATAGATCTTCGAGGGGCGTATAATCTTGTGCGTATTAAACGGGGCGACGAATGGAAAACAGCATTTAATATGCCCGAGGGCCATTTTGAGTACTTGGTGATGCCATTCGGGCTTTCTAATGCTCCATCTGTGTTTCAGTCCTTTATGCATGACATCTTCCAAAAGTACCTGGATAGATTCATGATTGTATATTTGGATGACATTTTGGTCTTTTCGGACGATTGGGAGTCTCATGGCAGGTCAGAATGGTGTTCCAGGTCCTTCGTGCTAATTCCTTGTTTCTGAAGGGGTCTAAATGTCTCTTTGGAGTTCAGAAGGTTTCATTTTTGGGCTTCATTTTTTCCCCTTCTACTATCGAGATGGACCCTGTTAAAGTTCAGGCCATTTATGATTGGACTCAGCGTACTTCTGTGAAGAGCCTTCAGAAATTCCTGGGCTTTGCTAATTTTTACCGTCGCTTCATCGCTAATTTTTCTAGTGGTGTTAAACCATTGACTGATTTGACCAAGAAAGGTGCTGATGTGGTCAATTGGTCCTCTGCGGCCGTTGAGGCTTTTCAGGAACTGAAGCGTCGTTTTTCTTCTGCCCCTGTGTTGTGTCAGCCAGATGTTTCGCTCCCATTTCAGGTCGAGGTGGATGCTTCTGAGATTGGAGCAGGGGCTGTTTTGTCTCAAAGAGGTTCTGATGACTCTGTGATGAAACCATGTGCTTTCTTTTCTAGAAAGTTTTCACCTGCTGAGCGCAATTATGATGTGGGCAATCGAGAGTTGTTGGCTATGAAGTGGGCGTTTGAGGAGTGGCGACATTGGCTTGAAGGAGCCAAGCATCGCGTGGTGGTCTTGACGGATCCCAAGAATCTGACTTATCTCGAGTCTGCCAAGCGGTTGAATCCTAGACAGGCTCGATGGTCGCTGTTTTTCTCCCGCTTCAATTTTGTGGTTTTGTACCTTCCGGGTTCTAAGAATGTGAAGGCTGATGCCCTTTCAAGGAGTTTTGTGCCTGATTCTCCGGGAGTTCCTGAGCCGGCTGGTATTCTCAAAGAGGGGGTAGTTTTGTCTGCCATCTCTCCTGATTTGCGGCGGGTGCTGCAGGAGTTTCAGGCTGATAGCCCTGACCGTTACCCAGCGGAGAAGCTGTTTGTCCCTGATAGATGGACTAGTAGAGTTATCTCTGAGGTTCATTGTTCGGTGTTGGCTGGTCATCCTGGAATCTTTGGTACCAGAGATTTGGTGGCTAGATCCTTTTGGTGGCCTTCCTTGTCACGAGATGTGCGTTCTTTTGTGCAGTCTTGTGGGACTTGTGCTCGGGCTAAGCCCTGCTGTTCTCGTGCCAGTGGGTTGCTTTTGCCCTTGCCGGTCCCAAAGAGGCCCTGGATGCATATTTCCATGGATTTTATTTCAGATCTTCCTGCCTCTCAGAGGATGTCAGTTACCTGGGTGGTTTGTGATCGCTTCTCTAAGATGGTCCATTTGGTACCTTTGCCTAAATTGCCTTCCTCCTCTGATTTGGTTCCATTGTTTTTCCAGCATGTGGTTCGTTTACATGGCATTCCGGAGAACATCGTGTCGGACAGAGGTTCCCAGTTTGTTTCAAGATTTTGGCGGTCCTTTTGTGCTAAGATGGGCATTGATTTGTCTTTTTCTTCAGCTTTCCATCCCCAGACAAATGGCCAAACCGAACAAACCAATCAGACTTTGGAAACATATCTGAGATGCTTTGTTTCTGCTGATCAGGATGATTGGGTGTCCTTCTTGCCTTTGGCTGAGTTCGCCCTTAATAATCGGGCCAGCTCGGCCACTTTGGTTTCGCCTTTTTTCTGTAATTCTGGTTTCCACCCTCGTTTTTCTTCAGGGCAGGTTGAGCCTTCGGACTGTCCTGGTGTGGATTCTGTGGTGGACAGGTTGCAGCAAATTTGGATTCACGTAGTGGACAATTTGACATTGTCCCAGGAGAAGGCTCAACGTTTCGCTAACCGCCGTCACTGTGTTGGTCCCCGACTTCGTGTTGGGGATTTGGTTTGGTTGTCGTCTCGTTTTGTTCCTATGAAGGTTTCGTCTCCTAAGTTTAAGCCTCGTTTCATTGGTCCTTATAAGATTTCTGAAATTCTTATTCCTGTGTCATTTTGTTTGGACCTTCCAGCTTCTTTCACCATCCATAATGTGTTCCATAGGTCGTTATTGCGGAGATATGTGGCTCCTATGGTTCCCTCCGTTGATCCTCCTGCCCCGGTGTTGGTTGAGGGGGAGTTGGAGTATGTGGTGAAGAAGATTTTGGATTCACGTATCTCGAGACGGAAACTTCAGTACCTAGTCAAGTGGAAAGGTTACGGTCAGGAGGATAATTCCTGGGTGGTTGCCTCTGATGTTCATGCTGCCTATCTTGTTCGTGCCTTTCATTTGGCTCGTCCGGATCGGCCTGGAGGCTCTGGTGAGGGTTCGGTGACCCCTCCTCAAGGGGGGGGGGTACTGTTGTGAATTCTGTTCTCGAGCTCCCTCCTGTGGTTATGAATGGTACTTCGGCGAGTTCTGTTCATGGACTCCCTCTGGTGGCTGTGAGTGGAGCTGCTGGTTCTGAGATTCATTCTCCAGCTGATCTCGTTGAGGCCTTGGCTGGCTGCTCTATTTAACTCCACTCAGATCATTACTTGATGCCAGCTGTCAATGTCCTAGTACTGGTTCAGTTCTCTTGGATCTTTCAGATGACCTGTCTACTTCAGCAAAAGCTAAGTCCCTGCTAGCTTATTTGTTACCACTGTTTTTTTTTGTCCAGCTTGCTATAATGATTTTGTCCTGTTAGCTGGAAGCTCTGGGATGCAGAGTGGCACCACCGCGCCGTGAGTCGGTGCGGTGGTTTCTTTTGCACACTCTTTGTGGTTTTTTGTTAGTTTTTATGCTGACCGCAGATACCTTTTCTGTCTTCAGTCTGTTTAGTTAAGGCTGGCCTCCTTTGCTGAAACCTATTTCATTCCTGTGTTTGTGACTTCCATCTTAACTCACAGTCAATATATGTGGGGGGCTGCCTATTTCTTTGGGGAATTTCTCTGAGGCAAGGTAGGCTGTATTTTCTATCGTTAGGGGTAGTTAGCTCTTAGGCTGTGAAGAGGCATCTAGGCAGAGTCAGGAACGCTCCACGGCTATTTCTAGTTGTTGTGATAGGATTAGGACTTGCGGTCAGCAGAGCTCCCACTTCCCAGAGCTCGTCCTGTAATACTAGTTTGCTCATCTGGTCATTTCTAGTGCTCCTAACCACCAGTTCAATCATAACAAACCCCCTCCTCGTGAATATAAATGAACCCTCTCCAGAAGATGAAGGCCTTTATGTACTGGGACTGCATTCCCAGGGCAAAAGGGCTCAGTTGGGACAATTTTGGCTAAGGGCTTTCCCCCAGCAAGAAGGTGGGGATGAGGAAAAGGAGCCCCAAGAATCATCAGCAGTAGGAAGGCCAAAATTCAACACATTTAGGGAAGTGAGCTAAGCGGAGAAGGTAGCCATAGAAACAGGCTATACTGAAAGGAATGAGTGGCTCATGTGGATGAGATTTACCGCAGGGCAGCATAATAAGTCTAATTGTATTGCATGTGCTACTACCAGACCTCACTTAGGGACAATTCCTCTCAGGTCTTCAGAACCTGACCAAACAGACCTGCAATGCATTCTAGCCTTATATGATGCTGCATATGACCCCTCTGACAATGCTCTGTGTTATGCTCTTTCAGCTTTGTATCCACCTGTGAAAACTGATCAGGTACCTCCTAGAGTTTTTGCATATCCAGGAAATTACACCTGTTTCCAGAGGCAAGGGATGGGAACAGAAAAATCAGTATTAGTAGGGAACCTAACGTCAGAGTTTTGTGACACTGCCATCCCCATAGACCAAGATATGGGGGGCTTCAAAGCTAAATGGTTTCAGGGATAGACTGCAGCAAGAAGTGATATATGGTGGTTGTGTGGAGATATGCAACTTAGAGCCAGACTGCCAGCAGATTGGGTTGGCACCTGTGCCCTAACACAGATACTCATGCCATTTCAGATAATTTCATCAGAAGAGATACAAAGGGGTAAAGTGAATGCTGATACTCTACGTAGAAACAAGAGATCAGCACCTGCTGGATCCTTTGATCCAAGGATCTACATAGACAGCATAGGGGTTCCTAGAGGTGTACCAGATGAATATAAAGCTAGGAACCAGATTGCAGCAGGGTTTGAATCAGTCTTCTTTTGGTGGGTTACCCTTAACAAGAATGTGGACTGGATAAATTACATATATTATAATCAACAAAGGTTTATAAATTATAGAAGAGATGTGATAAAAGGAATAGCAGAACAATTAGGCCCTACTTTCTTGATAACATGGCAAAATAGAATGGCTTTGGATATGTTGCTAGCAGAAAAAGGAGGTGTTTGTAAAATGTTTGGCACTTACTGTTGTACTTTCATCCCAAACAACACAGCACCAGATGGGAGCATCACTAAAGCACTGGAGGGTCTTACGTCACTGGCGGAGAATTCGGGTATCGACAACCCCTACACAGATTGGCTCGAGTCATGGTTCGGAAAATGGAGTCACCTTGTGTCCAGTCTCCTCATCTCTCTCACTTTCGTCACTGCAATACTTGTGGTCGCCGGATGCTGCTGCATACCTTGCATTAGAGGGCTCCTCCAGAGACTGATTGATGCATCCATTTCTAAGACTATGTACATGCAAATGAAACCCCACAATGATGATTATGAACACATGATATGATTGAGAATAGGATATGATCTCCCCATCCTATGGGGGATTCGGACGAAGCATTGACAGGAAAGTCCAACATTGGCATTAGGCCAGTGACAGCACCTGTTGGTTAGGGGTAGAGTCATATCTAATCTCAAAAGGGGGGACTGATAGGGAAATCAGGGACAACCTTGATATATCCTTATAATTCATACACACATTCAGAATATGTCTGAACATGTCCAAGCTTTGCTAAGTCATTCTGCTGACAAGTGATTATCAATTTGAACTGCTGAGATAGTTAGGCCTAATCAGATAGAACCTTACCCCTGTACGTGTTTGAACCCAAGTTACCTCTTATGTAAGAATCACCTGATGAATTAAGAATGATCTCATATGTAACAAACAGTTGATTCACGCTCAAACATAATGTACACGCCTACTGAAAAGTGTATATAACTGCATGTAAACAGTAAACGTCATGGCTTGGAACAGATTCACATCTGTCTCTGTCCATCATTTCTCCAGAGAACCCACATATCTGGCAGCCATCCAATATCCCTGAGGGTCTGACTTGCAGACCACCCAACAAGGTTAAAAATGCAAAAATGTGAAAAATGTGACTACTACATGCCTGAACTGGCACATGCACGTTCAGCAAGCTTTAATCTGGGAATCTCAGATTGCCTCACCAACCACCGTCCACACCATCAACCGCATCTTCTGATTCTTTCTCCTCCATCACTGTGGTAAGGTCTCCAGCTGCAGAACCTCCACTAGTTTACCTGCTACAGTTGGGATGAGTGAGAGTCAGTCAGCTAATATGGAAGTGGACATGCCTGCTGCTTTTGACTGATTTTAGATACCAAGCACACCCCATCTTTCTCAATCCACCGTAACATCTCCGCCTGCACCTCTCCCACACTCCAGCAGCTTATCATGTTCAATCTATTCCACCCTCAGTACAGTAGCCAGTCCTTGTTTGTGCAGTTGTGCTCACATAAAATATAGTTTCCTACTACACATGGCAAAGCTAAGAGCCTGAACTTCACCATCTTCAATCTACTAATAATATTAACCTTTCTTTATGTAGTGCAAACATATTCCGTAGAGCTTTAAAAGTCAGCAGTTCATATAAATGTCATAAGTTATAAAGTTTATGATAATCAAACAATTCAAGAAAAAATAATGACAACTGTGCTCTTCAGAGCTTATAATCTACAATGAGGTGGGAGTGACACAAAGTACAGGTGCTTATTTACAATGATGGTCCAACCATCTTAAGGAAATGCGGGTAGATATATGCTGCATGGGGCTTTTGGGTAAGGTTCATTTTCATGGCAAATTAAGTTCAGAGAAGCAGAGAATAGGCTATATATGATAAGGACTTTAGGGAACATGATAGGCCACCCTAAACAGATGTGTTTTTAGGAAGCGTCTAAAATTGTGTAAGTTGTGGCTAAACTGCTAATTTCATGGGGAAGAAAGGGTAAGAGGTGAATTATCTAAGTAGGAGATTGAACTGAGCTGGTCAAAGACCAGATCAGGAGTGTTACTATCTTTGTTTGTCTCAGAGGTTGAAAGTTGTGAGGCCATGAAAAGTGGCTAGAAATAGGGGCAGGGACATAGTTGGGGAGGTGGGGCCCTTGAAGTCTCCCAGGATAAGGGTTGGCAATTCTCAGCACAGGAAATGTGGCAGCAAGGCAGAAAAGCGGTCAAGGAAGTGGGTGGATGAGTGAAAAGAGAAATTGGATCCAGCTCACCACATCCTGCGTCATGTAGTCCAGTATGCACAGAATGACCTTCTGGCCAAAACGTGAAGTATGGAGACAAGTAGAAAAAATTCCAGCTTCTGTCAGCAATCCATAAAAAATATGAAAATTCTTTATTCAAGACACTTTAAAATTATAAAAATTCCATGGCACATTGCAGGGGATAGAAAACACCATGGCAATGCTTTTCGAATGCAAACAGCATTCTTCCTCAAGGCCAGTGGGTGTTTCAGCCTAAGTGACGGTATGTGACGGCTACTCTGAGGGAGAGGGGATGGAATACCCTGGTGGTGTGAACCTCAAAATAAGAATGTGTGTGATGAGCCTGTATTTATTTTAAAAAAACAAGATTGGTGGTGGCAACATGGAGTGTGGAGTTATCGTGGAGTTAACAATGATCATACTGCGGTATATACACACATTGCATGCGTTGCAATCCAGAGGTGGATATGCTGTATGCTCACTATTAGTTTTATGAAAACTGATTATTGTGAACAGCCTGCGGCCACCTCAGTTGTTCGTCGCCCAATCATGTAATTGTCTGGATGATTGGGGTCATCTGAGAGCTCTTTGCTCCAAAGATCACAGCGGGTGGTTCTGCATGACTCACGGCCTGTGATCTCTGTGACTATTGGATGTACAATCCAATCTGTTGGCCACAGAAATGTAGCCTTTCTGCTTTGTGGATACAAATGGTTTCCGAAAGCTGATGGCAGTCACAGTCCCTCAGTACCAGTTGCTCAGTCACTAATAAGAAGGATGTGCCTGCGCTACACCAGCATGTCGCAGACAACATGAGCCGTTCCCTGAAGAATTCTATATCTGCCAGGGTGCATTTCAACACTGACACCAGGATGAGCAAGCATGGAGAGAGGCATTATATTTTGCTGACTGGGTGCACTGGGTGACTCTGGTGGCTGCGGGAGCAGTTGGGTAAAGGGCTCCTCCACAAGTCGTGCAATCTCCAAGACTTACAGAGTGCTAGGGGATGGAGAACTAAACCCCTACACATCATGTATTTAAAGCACTATATAAGCAAAGCATAATACATACATAAATAAATAAATACCAACTCAAAATGATTAAAAGATAAAATGTTGCCTGCTGTATGTAACACAATAAAAACAGAAAAAAATACATTTGTTACTGTGGATGAGCCTTGGATACAGCAGAATCTGAGCACAAAACAATGACATACTCAAATGTGACCAAATTTCTGGAGCACAGTATTAACAGAACACATTTATATTTTTTCATGTGTACCCCTGTGTGGAGAGCAATATGTGCACCAAAGAATGAAAAGATGAAATGTAGCCTGGCTTTGGTAGCACGATAGTATGAAAACAAATTTTGTTTTACAGTATCATGTGTACGGAGAACAAAATCAGCACCCAAAAATTTCAAACTGACATCTAGCCTGCTGTATAACATTACTGACAGAAGAAAGTATTTTTTAACTGTGGATGAGGTCTGCATTCAATCGATTATATGCTCAAAACAATTTCAAACTCAGATCTTGCCTGCTTAATCATGTTTGTAACAGAAAAAAAATGTTTGTTTGTTTTTTTATCTGCATGAGCTATGCAGACAGCTGAATTTTACCGCCACTAAATGACAATGTGGGATATTGTGTGCTGAATCACATTAGCAACTGCCAAATTTTTTTTTTTTACTGTGCAACAGCTCTGCACACAGAACAATTTCACCTCCACAAAATCACAAGGTCGGATATGGCAGGCTGTATCACGTTTATCAACAGATTTTTTTTTTTAAATCTTCATGAGCTCTGCAGACAGCTTAATTTATCTACCATTAAAAGACAAGGTGTGATATGGTGTGCTGTATCTCATTTGTAACAGAAAAAAATAGTTTTGTACAATCTGCATGAGCTATGCAGACAGCTGAACTTCACTGCCACTAAATGACAAGGTGAGATATGGCGTGCTGAATCACGCTAGCAACTGCCAAACATTTTTTATACTGTGCAACAGCTCTACACACAAAACAATTTCACCACCACTAATTGGCAAGGTGAGATATGGCATGCTGTATCACATTTGTTACAGAAGAAAATTGGTTTGTTTAATCTGCTTGAGCTCTGCAGACAGCCTTATTTCACAGCCAATAAATGACAGGGTGAGATACAGCATACTGTACCACATTTGTAACCAATTTAGTTTTTCTTAATCTGCATGAGCTATGTAGACAACTGAACTTCACTGCTACTAAATGACAAGGTGAGATATAGCATGCTGAATGACGTTAGCAACTGCCTCAATTTTTATTTTTTTTGCTATGCAACAGTTCTGCACACAAAACAATTTCACCACCACAAAATAACTAGGTGGGATAAGGCAGGCTGTATCATATTTAGCAACATATTTTTTTTTTAAATTTGCATGAGCTATGCAGAGAGCTGAATTTAACCGCCACTAAATGACAATGTGAGATATGGCATACTGAATCAGTGTAGCAACTGCCAAAATAATTTTTTCTTACTGGCCAAAAGCTTAAATCCCAGAACAATGTCACCACCACTAAATGGCAAGGTGACATATGCCTTGCTGTATCACATTTAGCAACTGAAAAAGTAAGATTAAGACATTTCTGCTTGTGCGTGGAGCACAATAGAAGCACTGCACAAAAAAACTTATATGAAATGTGCCCTGCTGTCTTTGTCTCTGGACCTCAGCAATGGCACAAAAAATCAGCTGGAAGGTTAATTTCACAGCCACACAGGAAACTAGCTATCTAAACTATCTGACTTAGAAACAATTGCCTAGGCAACTAGCTAAAATCTAACAGCATCCAGGCCCAGCTCCAGGAGAAGGCTCTCTGCGCTGTAATAGATTTGAAAGCCACTGTAGGAGTATATGACTCTCAGGCAAACCATATTTGCCATATTATGCAAAAATAATAAGGCATTCTTTTAGCAAATCCTGATTTTAAGGATAAAGTCTCTGAGAAATCAAACAGCACATACTGGGAGGGGCAATCAATCACTTCAAGATAGACTGGTTCATAGTTTATGTAAAATCTCAAATAATGGGCTTAAAATTTGATTGAAACTTTTGAAGATTGTACAGATGCTGTGGTTTATGTAACTTGATTAAGAATTCTAAGACCTTGCTGTTAGGTGTCAAGTTCCTGCCGCTGCACATGGGTAATCTCGAACCATATCTTCTGCGGTCT
Organism: Ranitomeya variabilis; assembly: GCF_051348905.1. Classification (NCBI taxonomy): domain Eukaryota; kingdom Metazoa; phylum Chordata; class Amphibia; order Anura; family Dendrobatidae; genus Ranitomeya; species Ranitomeya variabilis. The sequence goes on along the minus strand of NC_135237.1, from coordinate 295,289,899 downwards.
CCCATTCTTCTCCAGCCACAGTGGAACCTGCTTAGCTGAGACATCGGTCCCAGCACCTGGCTCGAACAGATACTGCACGTTTTGGTTACTGCTGCCCTTCCAGGTTCAGCCACTATAACCAGTACTGTTCAGTGGCGAGCAGGCGCTCCAGGGACTAATCCTGCTTTTCTCCTTCTAAGCATGCCCAAGGGAAGACCTCTAATTGGAGGTCAGGGGTCACATGCTCAGGTCCTGTAGCAGCTCCCATTGGTCCACTGGGAAGGTCCTGGAGAGCTACAACTGTAAAAGGTTTGCATTGCCACATGGCCATGGGCTAGTATCATTTGTATTTTGCTATTGCCAGTGGATACTCTACCACCCAGTATATATGTGGTGTGAGTCTGTTTAGCTTTGGGCCTGTACACTCAGGCAGGCAGCTAGCATCAGTGGGGGCAATTAGCCTTGGCTTAGCATCTGGTTCCTTCATGTGTGCAGTTAGCACAGAAGAGTTCCAGAGCAAGCACAACCCTAGTTAGGGTATTAATCTCTGTGTACAGCGTGACTCTGCGAGGCAACAGAGCTCGCTTTAATTTCACACGGGGTGAAGTTTAACCCACTTGTGAACTCAGTGTCCATCCGCCATTACTTTGCAGCAGGTATCTCTGCACGGTGGACCCTGGGCTGTGAACGCACCTCGTATCATTCTCTCTATTACTTGGTGTGTTCCGCTAGCCCTAACACTAAGTGCTTTCACTGGTAGACAGTTTATCATGAGATATATTGTTAATTGTAAAACAAAAGTTGTATAAATGGCCACCTACCTCCTTAACTATGTTGGTAAAACAAAACAACTCAGAAGGTGTCTTGCTAAACATCTCGGAGATTCAAGGGATATCCCACTCTCCCGTTGTGTCATAGATATCCATGAGGAACATATGGGGTCCATTTCATTATTATGTTATTGAAGTCATCAACTCATCCCATCAGAAGGGAGATTGGATTGGGTGTTTGGATCAAGAGAATGCATGAAAAAGAATGTCAATAATTCAATGAAACTTTCTACTGAAAAGTCTATTCCCCCATGGTCTTACTCTTAACGAGAATATATAGTATGGATGATATCTGTTTTGATTGATGCTTATTATATGCTGGATTGTTACTGGAAATTTAATAGGATTTCTCTGCCTAGCTATATAAACTTATAAACTATGATAAGCTACAGAATTAATTACCAGAGATAAACTTGTCATATCATTATCGCAGGTAAATTTTTCCACTGTAAGGTTTTTTTTTTTCAATGTCTTAGGGTCTGTGCACACGTTGTGGATTTGGCTGCGGATCCGCAGCGGATTTAATGCTGCGGATTCGCAGCAGTTTTCTATGCGTTGTACAGTACCATGTAAACCTATGGAAAACCAAATCCACAGTGCACATGCTGCGGAAAATACCACGCGGAAACTGTTCCTTTATAGGAATCCACAGGTGTAAAAATGCAGGTGAAATCCACACAAAAAACACGGTAAATCCACAGGTAATCCGCAGGTAAAACACAGGGCGTTTTACCTGAGGATTTTACAGAATCTGCACGGAAAAATCTGCACACAAATCTGCAACGAGTTCACATACCCTTAATATATTGCTCTTATTTGTTACTTCCAGTATATTAGGGAAGGCAAAACAATTTCATATAAGTGCCGTGGATCACATCTACAGCACAGACCCCCCCTACCCGAAGCACAATAATCTCATTAACTCAAGTCAAAACTGAAAAAAAAAATGTAACAACCACAAGACAGATTTCATAAACACAGGTATCATTTTAATCAGTATAACAGAGCCAACCTGACTCTTTCTGCAGGTTACTCAGCACAATCCTGCTGACAGGTTCCCATTAATATTATATAATAATAACGTATCTATATTAAATCCTACCTTGCATTAGTAAGTTGCTGTTTTTCTTGGTGACTAAATACATGAAATCTGCATATTATTCTACAATTTTTTTTTTATTTAGCTTTTCGGGGTATATTGGGACATGCCTCATATCTAACATTAAAGGGACTCTGTCACCTGAATTTGGAGGGAACAATTTTCAGCCATAGGGGCGGGGGTTTTCGGGTGTTTGATTCACCCTTTCCTTACCCGCTGGCTGCATGCTGGCTGCAATATTGGATTGAAGTTCATTCTCTGTCCTCCGTAGTACATGCCTGCACAAGGCAATCTTGCCTTACGCAGGCGTGTACTATGGAGGACAGAGAATGAACTTCAATCCAATATTGCAGCAAGCATGCAGCCAGCAGGTAAGAAAAGGGTGAATCAAACATCCGAAAACCCTGCCCCTATGGCTGAAAATTGTTCCCTCCAAATTCAGGTGACAGAGTCCCTTTAAGGAAACATAGTAGGGACAGACAGCAAGCAGGAACGTCATATCTCGTTCAACATTTATATAGTGTTAACCTGTGAGGCTAAAGATTTTCTAGGGATATCCTAGTATGCATACTACCAACCATTTATTTTCGCTAGTGAGGATTATTCTTCCCATAGTCCCTCAATTTAGTTCTATAATTTAATAATTAATAATACAATACAAATTGTCTTTTTCTTTCCTCTCTCCTGCTCAACCTTGGCTGTGACTAATCTGTTTAGCCTTGCCCAGTAGCATAGCTACCGGGGGGCAGAGGGTGCAAGCGCCCTGGGCCCGGAGCTCTGAGGGGGCCCACCCGGAGCTACATTACTGTAACTGCATCGGCGTGCATAGCGCAGCGATACAGTAACATTCTGCAGCACAGGAAGGAGTATCGATCTCTCTGCTCTGCTGCTATGGGGCCCCTGAGCAGGCGGGGGGCCCAGTGCCATCAGTGTAACCCCCGCCTGTCATCGCAAGGTGAGCTGTATCGGCATCTAGCCGATACAGCTCACCGCATTGATGAGGGAAGGAGTGTTACACTCCTTCTCCCATCATCCCCCTGCCAGCATCTGGCAACACTGGCAGCGGGCGCAATGATGTCACTGCCCGGCGCCCGCTGTCAGGAGATGAGCGGGAGCGGGAGCTCAGAGCACTGCTGGGATAAGGAGGAAGGGAGGTGAGTATTTATTGTGTTTTTTTATGGGGGCTGCTTTATACTACAGGGTCTGCCTATGGGGGTACTGTCTTATACTATAGGATCTGCCTATAGGGGTACTGTCTTATTCTACAGGGTCTGCCTATAGGGGTTCTGTCTTATACTACAGGGTCTGCCTATGGGGGTGCTGATTTATACTATAGGATCTGCCTATGGAGGTACTGTCTTATACTACAGGGTCTGCCTATGGGGGTTCTGCCTTGTGCTATATTGAGGACACATATCTGGCACATTATACTATATGGAGATTATCAATGGGGCCATCATACAGTGTGGGGATTACAGTGAGGGGGCCATCATACAGTGTTGGAGCCATCAAACAGTTTGGAGGCTACTAAGGGGTCAGTATACTGTATGGGTGGTACTATACAGTGAGGGGGCATTATACTGTGTATAGGGGAGCTGTACAGGGGAGAGACTTGGGACTTTATTAAATGTAAAGTGGGCACTTATTGTTATAGGGGAACTCAGGTTATTGTGACTGTCAAAGGGGCACACAGGGCATTAATACTTTCTCGGGGGGCAAAATATGGGCACTGTTTCTAGGGCACTTGCGCCCGGCATTACTATATTATAGAGGAGTGCTTTAGAAATTAGAGGGAACAGAGAACCACACAGCAAGGGCAGTAATAGGGACACATACGGTAGCAGCGGCTCAATATTGGGGTATCAGCAGGATGAGGAGTTTGTGCAAGTTGGGAATAGATGGTGATGGGGCTGGTATATGAGAAGTGAAATGTGTCTTTGTTGTATTCTCTGCAGCCGAGTTCTGGGTGGAAGAAGTTGTTATGCTGGTCTGGGCCTGATGGAAAGACAGGATAAATGTACGATTCCATGAGAAGGAACATCAGCAGTAAGACATTATCTGTAACTGTGCTGTGATCTCTTATATGTTTTGTAGCTCTGGTATCTACGACCATATGGCAATAATATCCATGTTGGTCTTCATATAGAGATTATCTTCCGTAACAGCGCGGTCATCTGCTGCTCCTCCACTATTAGGGAGTGTCACCGAGTTGTAATCAAGGTTACCTGGTTAGGGGCCCACTCAGAAGCTTCACACCCCCCCCCAAACCAAAACCCTAGGTACGCCTCTGGCCTTACCTTTATTCATTTCCTAACCCCACTGATGTTGCTACAGAGAGGTTAAAAGCCTTGATGCTGTTAGAGGGGAGGATCAGATACTCAATGTTGTAGCTCCACAGCTGATTGCAGGCTCTGGGCTGATATTTTTCTAT